>NC_052248.1:2755280-3060866 GCF_013401445.1 Tripterygium wilfordii | reverse complement strand
GAACCCCCGCGAACTCAAAACCATAACTCCGAGTGGTTGTGATGAGTTTGGCAGAACCTTGATATGAAAGAAAGTAAATTCATCTATAAGCAGCCAATTAGGAAGAGAGCAATATTCAAGTAGGCATGGCCGGTTCAAAAAATTACCTTACTCCAACTCTCTCCAAGGAACTCATTTACTACAATTGCATTCTGTGCATACATCATGGGCGACGTCCAGTATCCCCATAGCCACCAAACCTTTATATCATCTATAACAATGAAAAGACAGTTGTATCAGTTCTCCATAATATTCCTTTTAGTCTTATTTTATCTAACTCATTTACACACTGTACCTCGCGAAAGGACCATGCCCCCCAAGGCAAAAAGTATTACTAGAGCAAATGACCCAAATGTGTTAGCAACTATCATATTCCTTCCCAATGCAGCAATAAATCTGAATAATGCCGAAGCCGTCAGGTGAAGAAACATGAGCAATACGTACTGTTTCAAAAACCTGCACCATAAATATATATATATATCAATCATCTTTTATATCAATATTAGAGTCAAATCTAATAAAAAACACTTACTGCATTTGTTAAATATTTACCTTTCAACGCTAGGGTCAAATCCAATGGCAAAATAGGTGATAAAGACCCAGAGACTGACTTCTACAAATGTGACAGGGATCTTGAGGATCATTGAAGGAAGAGAATAGGCTGACGATGGATAGAATAAGAGGTCTCTTTGCTTGTAAAACACAGGAAGCTTTGTAACGGCCATGGAAAGTTCGGGCATGCCACTATATATCATTCCAACCACAGCAAAGAAGAAGGCACCCGTGTAAATTCCCCCATCATTTATTGAATCTCGATGCATCGTAGTCCGAAAAAAGGTTGACATTGTAATCAGCGCGGTTAGAATTAGCTAGTTGAGAGAGAAGCAATGAAATGAGTGCCATACTCACATTTATATGATATTAAAATCCAAAAGAAATCTCACCCGGGTCAGCCTAAAGATGTAAACAAATGAGTTCCTCTTCATGAGCAAAAATTCCCTTGAGAAGCAAGCTTTAAGCATCTCCTTCTTGCTGACTCCATACTTTTCGGTTGACAAAGCAGCTGGGTGACTCTTGCTCTTGTCAAATGAAGTTGCGAGCTCATCTTTGAGTCTTCTTCCCACATGAAACGACTGGAACGCCTCCGAGAATTCCTCTACTGTAACAAAATGATAAGTCTCATCTCTACGTGCCCAATATTGCTTCTGGTCTTTTCTTGACGTCACCTGCATGCAGAGAATATGCCATTCATAAGAAATCGAAAATCCTACTCTGTATGCACATCTTCATATATTCTTTTATTATTAGTATTTATTATTAATTGTTTTGATAGATGATAGAAACAAATTGGTAATATTATTGCTTACTTCTTGCAAGAAATCAGCCACCCCTTTTCTTTCTGGGCACCTGAAACCCATGGATTCAAAAAATTCCATCGCTAGTTCACGAGGACCCTGGTACACAATCTGACCATCTGATAAAAGTATGATATCATCAAATAGATCATATGTCTCTGGTGCAGGTTGGAGAAGAGAGATGATAGAGGTTGCATTAAGAATTTGAGCAGATTGCTTTAATGAGTTCACAATTTGGAAAGTTGTTGAGCTGTCTAAGCCAGTAGATATCTCATCCATAAGCAGCACATTGACCGGTCCAACAAGCATCTCACCTACATTACATATAGTTATTGCAGATTTTCATACATTTATATGATAGCTATAAGCTTTCAAGTTCCTTCATGTAAAAGGAAAATCAAAAGTAACCTGTTGTAACACGCTTTCTTTGCCCTCCTGAAATACCCCTCATCATCTCATCTCCCACCATTGTATCTGCACAAACGTCTAGTCCTAAAATCTGCAGCTCACAGTAAAAGAAACCAAGTAAGGGATTTTTTTTACCCTGATGTTTCACATAGATGGTAAAGTTAATTTGTGGATATTACCTTTAGAATATAATCAGTAATCACATTGATCTCTTGCCCTTCTGTTGCTACTGCCTGTGGTATTCAATTAAACAAAGAGAAAGAAGAAAAATAAATTAACCCAAGTCACTGCTTCACTTGCATGTCCTAGTTAGATAAACCTCCTCACCTTCATCCAGGCATCCATATCATGATCAGGCTTAATATTAGCTTCTCTCTCTCTTCTTAATAACTCTGATAACATGTCTGCAAATTGCAATGACAACTTTCAAATTTGCTCCAGTCAAGAGTATGTTAAAAACAATTGAAATCAAAATTAAATTTTTATTGAACTAACCATATCTCATCCCAACTCCTTGGCACCTTGCAGAAAAAGCCAAGGTTTCCCTCACTGTTAATTCTCCCACATGGAGATCATGCTGACTGATATAGGCTGCAGTTCTTTGGGGCACAAACTCATTCATGCTATGGCCATTGTATGTCACTCTCCCAGAAAGCTGCTAGGAGATTTTTGATATTATTTGACAGGAATAATGAGATCAATAGAAAAACCATCCATCTGATGCCTTCATCCTATAAAATAACTGATAAATTGTCTAGAGCATCTACTCAACAACAGCACCATTATTATTACCTTTAGAGAGGGTTCAAGCTTTCCAGCCAAAGCCCTTAAAAGCGTGGTCTTTCCAGAACTTGGAGGACCCAATAGCAAAGTCAGTCTGCCACATAACGGTAGAAATGAGAAAAAGCTTGAATTTTAACCCTAAAAGGTAAGGAGTAATGTATCTCATATGACCTGGATGGTTTGATGATTCCACTAACATTCTTGAGAATAGTCAAGTCTGTCTTTCTAGTTGAAAGAATATGGACAGAATTCAAAAATCCCTGTAAAATTAAATTAAGAGGAAACAAAAATAAATCAATATGTCAATAGCAACTGATGATATATGCATATGCAAAAACTCGTAATTTCCGCCAATAAAACTAGATTGTCACCTCTAATGCATTAACAAAGAAGTTGACAAATGTTGGCAGAGCCCTGCTTCCAACATCTGCTTCTGTTTCGATATTTAAATTCTCAAACCGAATTTCAATTGTAGGAAAGTCGATTCCAACTCTAAAAATAGCAAGAAACAAGACAATATTAGAAACATATTTCCTTTTACTTTCTAGAGTTCCATGGCAACCGTTGTATAGAAAAAAAAAAGAGAATCAAAGAAGTACGGAAAAGAGTTCACAGTTAGTACCTGTCAAAGCGGCCCTTGAGCTTCAACAAAAACTTTTTGTTATCCTCTTCAGTAATTCCTACCAATCTTCCTATCAGTCCCATCCTTTCTTGGACTCCAAGATTATGTGTATCGACTTCATTAACTCCATGCGATGTAGTCAGTAAGCCTTTCCTCATACGACCAACTGTAGGCAATTTCTCAAGTGCAGCCCATTTCAGAGCTGCTTCGTCGTCTTCTTCTCTCGAAGATAGTGAAAACATCTCAGCATTGCTTCTCCACCTTGAAGAATTCCATCTTCGAAAACTGCTACTCCCACCATGTATGCTTTCACCATCCATTCACAATGATTTATATCTTGACAAATTGAAAAATGAGTTTTCTCAAGGATTAGTGGCTCTTCTTTATGCTTATATTAGAATTTTCACAGATAGACTAAGAGGAGTGGCCTTTTATACTACCTTTCCATTCACCAACCCAATGCATATTCGTTAAAAAATCAACTGATCCACCACTCTCCAAAGAAAAAAGATATATAGTCACCCCTGCATACCTTAAAACAAATCAGATATAACGTAGGGGAGCATTTAATGCTTGGTTTGTGTAATATATACTTCCATATGTGCAATATATACTTCCATATGTGAAATATGTATCAATAAATTACAGGGTCTTTGAAAAAAAAAAAAAGACGCTTACAGGGTCAAATGTTAAGGTCAAAACAAAATCATGAAACATCTAGAAACTATGACAACATGCAGCCAATGTTAAATATTATGCTGATATCTGCATAATGTTATTTTCTATAAAGTTCTTGTGTACAAAATAATTAACCTCTCAGAAATAGAGTTCAGTTGAAGCAAAATAAAGGCTCTGAACAAAAACTGCAAAGGAAACAAATGGGTCACAACAAAACCTTAAATTTTGCCTTTGTAGTTGTCAGTATATGAACCTGTGTTCGAATGTTCTAGGGGCGCGTTAGAACGGACCCCTTTGTCCATTTGAACGAGGTCCAGAAGGGGCATGTCGCCATAACCCTAAAGTTACCTCTAGGCTTAAAATTAGTTATTTTGATAGACTATCAAATTACAGGTATGTTATACAGCCATGGATCATAATAAAGTTAAATTATTACCTCAGTAAGATTATACCTTCAATGGTTTAGAGAGATTTTTGGTTTGAGTCTTCACTGTTCTCCGTGACTACTCTACTAACTAAAGTTAAATCACCTTCCACTAAAGTTTTTGAATGGAAAATGCAAATTTATAAAAGAACAGGACCCAGGAGGTGCCAAGAAATGTAAAAGGTTACATCTGATCCAAAATTGTCTCTCTCATATTACCATTGAACCAAAAGAGCAGCAAATTCTGAAACCATAAGTACTTAATCGATCCATTCAGATACTTGTAAACACTCAGTAAGTAAAGTACCACAATCTAGGGTTCCAACTTCTTTTTCTTTTTATGTTAGAGGTTTTGATATGTTATAACTGATACAAAGAATAGAGATAGTTTTTGTCCTCTGAAAATTAAGTACCTTAATAGAATAGGCATAAACAACTGCAGAAAGAACTGTAAACCCAGCCACCACAGCAGCAAGAACTGCAAGAAACGCCCTTCGCAAAAGCCCATCTGAATCGCTATACAATAACTTCAAACAAACACAGATAATTGTTTGTTGCATGGACGTGGAGAGTGAGAAACAGAGTATGTTTTGTGAAAAGAAAAAGGGTCAATGGTTGAATTTTGAATGCAACGGCTAGATCCCATCAACGGTAATTTTTTCAGCAAATAACGTAGTTAAACACTCGACTATTTTTCCCCTTTTTGCCCTTTCAGACAATTTAATTTTGAAACAGCACAAACGCAAGAACGTAGATCACCTCCTCCACCTTTTCTGTTTCTCTTGTCAATCACGGGAGATGATACGAAAATCGACCCCCCGACTTCCTTAGGTGCCAAGATAAATTGGAGTTCTTGGATCTCACTCGAAATAAAATCCACGGCTAGCTAGATTCCGAGCTCGTTATGGAATATAAGTAGAGAATGAAACTTTGGAGGTTATTGAACTTGGTCTAGATGGTAACAAGATCCCAAGTTCCAGTACCCAGACCACCACCTTCCATTCACAAGTATACCATCTTTAATAACAGTTTCAGTGGAGAAATTTCTTCAACCTTCTACAATCTACCTTACTTGTATGCCCTTGATTATGGCATGCTTCCGCAATGTTTGTTCAACAAGGTGAACAATGTGCATATTTTATCTCTCAAACAAAACTTGTTTAGGTTCCTCTATCCCTCTATTGGTTAATCGGGAATGACACATATACTTGATGCCCCGTTCAAGAAAGAGATCCAAATCCAAATCCTATCGCTTATTGTTCCTTCTTTGATTATTTATCTATATTTTGCTTTGATTTGTGTTTGGTTTAGTCAATCATTGTGTGCTTAGTTTGCAGGTTGATTTTAGCACAATAAAAACACAAACTAGGGAACTTTCCAAACAAAAAGATCCGTCATTGGAAGACTTCTCCCACGTTTTTCATTACTTAGAAATCAAGTCGTCACACAATGACACAAACAAATCCTTCTAATTAATCATTTCATTGTTTGATTTCCACACGTTTGTGTTGTGTCATCGTGTGCCCGCAGCTTTAATTCAAGACAAGATCTGCATGAATTTTGACTGATATTTTGTAGGGCATTTTAGCTATAAGGACAAAAACTAAAAATTGTATTCCAACAAGGATAACCTAAAAAAATTTTAGAAAAAAAATGACAGAGCCTAACAATTTATCAAAATGACCCTAAGAGCAATTCTAGTGTCAAGCGAGCTTCTTCTTCGACATATTTTCTCTCTCTTCTTCTTCCTTCAGGCCGACCACAAGAAGTTGGCCGTCCGGCCATCGTTTTCAACGAATGAACTATTGAAATGAAGCTCTAGGTCAGCCCGATCAAAGCCCAATCATCTCCGACAGTCGATTATCACTTGAGTCGCTGGAAAAACTTCGTGAAATCAAGACCATCGTTTAGAAAAAAGCTTGATCCGACAGATAATATATCATCTGCAGTCTGCATATCCCAAATCAAAACCAAAGAACCATGAAAATGACCACAAAAATTATCGAAAATAATGATGTGATGACATATCGAAGGAAAACAACAAGATCTACAAACCCCGAGGTGAGTATGAGTAGATCTAGTTCAAATATAACAAAAAAGGAGATGAAAAATCACTAAAAATACCATAGAACTATCGAATAAGCCACGAGGAGCGGAAACAAAGCTTCCGACGACAGAGGCGAAGCTTCCGATAGAGGTTGAAGATGAATAACATACAGGAGGCATGTGTCATGTTTGAGGATGAAGATGAGGATATTTTACACAATAAAATCATATATTTTATTTTTTTTGTCCTTTATATAATAGTGTTTTATATAATATTGTTTTAAACTTTATAGATTTTATGGAACACAACATATTTGGTTGTCCTTATTGAAATAAAGTTTTCAAGTGAGGGACTTATCACTAATTTTTTCTATTTTGTAAGAAAACAACAAAGACTTGTTTTTTTTTTTTTAAGAAAAAGAGACAAAAGGAGAATTCTTATGCGTGTTGAAATTGAGTGCAACATGACCTTCCTAAATCATAATAAAGTAATAAACTATTTGAAGTGGGTATCAAATAAAAAAACATAATCAAAGAAGAATTTGATGTAATTGATATAATAAATTATGACTGAGTGGAAGGTTGCTGATGTTTTCCTTTTTCCTTATTTATTTTTGTTAGTTATCTTTTGAATCATTCAACCAACAATGAATGATTTGAAAAAATAAGTGCTCAAAACAGGGCATGACTTAGACTTGCGTTTGAGTGGATCTATCTGGTTCTACAATTCTTAGAATGTATAATTTTCATCTAATGGTTTGAAAGGTATATCACGTCACACCACATATTTAACATTCTAAGTGGGTATGAATGCACGTGCCTGAGCATTGAGCTTTCTAAGCGACAATTTTTTGGATAACCACGGATTAGTAGATGAGGAAGCAGCTTGAGACTGAGACTTGTCAGAATCTAGGCCTTCTTCTTGGGCCATTTTTTGTCCTAAAAATAGTAACTATTACCGGATGATAGGCTTCGAAAAATCCAGTAATTGGGATAGTGGGTTTTTGATAGTACTATTGCTGGTGGTGGCGATGGTGGCAACAATGATGTTGTCTGATCCGTCGTCAACATGCAAAAATGCAATTGAAAAAACCTCAAGTCCTAAATTGATTCGTCCCAAAACTTATGTTTGTCTCTCGTTGAAGAAGTGAGATGCGGGGATCCAATATTTAAGAAACAAATAGTCAAACTTAAGTCAACATAAGTCCAGGTGTAGTTTGAAAAGGCCGGGGTGCAACTAAACCTCACCTAATGGGATTCAACCCTCAAGCTCATTCCTAATAAAAACAAGCCAGATCGAACTAATAACAAAGATCAAGCCCAAGCCATTTTTTTGCTCCTTCCAAGCATCTTCCTAATACTTAAAACTAATAACAGATTACTTCTTTAACAGACTGGATAATTTTTTGGTTAGTGGAAGACTTCGAAAATTTTTTGGTCAAGTGGAAGACTGGAAAATTTTTTATTGCCAAGTGGAAGAATTTCACATATCAATGAATGCAAGTGTTTTCTTAGCGTACGCTTATAAATGGGCTTATATCTCCCTTTATTCTTCATCTCATCATATATATCCAATGTCTTCTTCGTTATTGTATCACTTACGGTTTATGGCCTTGCTTTTCTTGCTATTAATCTTGGTCTTTCCGATGCACGTTACACCATTACTATGTCACAATAAAGAAAGCTTGGCATTGCTGCAATTCAAGCGAAACTTTGTTATCGACAAGTCAGCTTCGTCTGATGCCTCTGCTTATCCAAAGACGATATCATGGAATCAACAAGGAGAGAATCCAGACTGCTGCTTGTGGGATGGTGTGGTGTGTAATAAGCACACCGGCCGCGTCACTAACCTTGACCTCAGTAGCAGCTGCCTCTATGGTTCTATCAATTCCAGCAGCAGCCTCTTCAGTTTACGCCACCTTCAAAGGCTTAACCTTGCGGACAATCATTTCAACTCCTCCCAAATCCCGTTCGAGTTTGGCAGTTTTCCAAGGCTAGCTTATCTCAATCTTTCCTCCTCCAGATTCTATGGCAAGATTTCATTAGAAATAGCAGGTTTGAGTAGATTGAGATCTCTTGATTTGACAGGAGATTTGGATACATCTGAATCAAAAATGTTGGAGCTCACAAGTCCTGACCTGACATGGTTAGTTCAAAATTTAACTCGCATTGAGAAACTGCATCTTGACAATGTAGACTTATCTGCTGCAATCCCTGAAATGGCTGCAAATTTGTCTTCATTATCATCTCTTAGCCTCTATAATTGTGGTCTGCTTGGTAGATTTCCAATGGGAATTTTTGAACTACCAAACCTGCAGTTTCTCAATGTAGGGATGAATGACGAACTTGTTGGTCATTTGCCTGAATTTCACTGGGGCTCTCCTCTTGAGTTTTTATTGCTTCCAATAACAAAATTCTCAGGTGGACTTCCTCCTTCAATAGGTAACCTTCATTCCTTGACTGCTTTGGATATTATTTATTGCAACTTTTGGGGCCCAATCCCATCTTCCCTCGGTAATCTTAGCAAGATCACCCACCTCGGACTCAAATACAATAACTTCTTCGGCCAAATCCCTTCTTCATTGACAAACCTTACACAGCTTACCTCTTTCTCAATTTCAGGCAATGATCATTTTAGTTGTGAGCCCTTGTCCTGGCTTGAAAAGCAAACCAAATTCCTTGAGTTGCACCTTAGGAAATGCAATTTAAGTGGTGAAATCCCTCACTTTCTCAAAAACTTCACTCAACTCAATATGTTACAACTCACGCGTAACTCTTTAAGAGGTCAACTTCCACATTGGCTAACAAACCTTACTAGGTTAGCCAACTTAGGCCTTGATTTTAATGAATTCCACGGCCCTTTTCCTCATCAAATTTCAGAACTTGTGAATCTTGAAGTGATTGATTTGACCGAAAATCACTTGAGCGGCATTGTTAATCTAAACCCATTTTTCAATCTCCAACACATGAAAGCGTTTAGTGTATCAGGGAATGATTTTACATTGCTCCATGTCACCAATGCAAACGCTACTCTTCGAAAGTGGAGCGGGTTAGGACTTGGCTCATGCAACTTGACGGAGTTCCCCGACTTCCTTAGGTACCAAGATGAATTGCAGGGCTTGAATCTTGTCGGAAATAAAATCCACGGCCAGATTCCGAGCTGGTTATGGAACATAAGTAAAGAAAATTTGGAGATTATGGAACTTGATTTCAATTTTTTGACTGGCATTGAGCAACCTGCATTGATCTCGCGCCTTCCTAATCTAAAAGTCCTATGGCTACGTGGTAACAAGATCCAAGGTCCAGTCCCCATACCACCACCTTCCATTGTTGACTATACCCTCTCAAACAACAGTTTCAATGGAGAAATTTCTTCAACATTCTGCAATCTACCTTACCTGTATGCCCTTGATTTGTCATTCAACAACTTGAGTGGCATGCTTCCGCAATGTCTGTTCGATGAGGAGAGCAATTTGAACATTTTAAATCTCGAACAAAACTTGTTCCGCGGAACTATTCCTGAAACATTAACAAATGGAAGTAAGTTGAGGATGATCAATTTAGGCCATAACGCATTGCAAGGAACATTACCAAGGTCATTGGCTAATCATACAATGTTAGAGATTCTACATCTTGGTGACAATCAGATTAGTGACACATTCCCTTTTTGGTTGGGAGCTCTGCATGATCTGCAAGTCCTCATCTTGAGATCCAACAAACTTTTTGGTGTAGTTGGAAGCCCTGCAATAGGTTTCGAATTCTCAACGTTGCGAATCATTGACATCTCCTACAATGGTTTCACCGGCATTCTACCATCTAATTACTTTCAGAAGTGGAACGGTATGAGAAATTTTGAGGTGGATCAATTTTCGTATATGGCACAAAATACGACCACTTGGGTTAGCAGAGGTGTCAGCAAGGAATTTAGTTTCGTGCTCCGGCAAGTTTACAATTATCAATTAACTTTGGTTAACAAAGGTGTTAGCATTGATTATCAGAAGATACCAAACGTCCTTGCAGCTATCGATCTTTCAAGCAACAAATTTGAAGGGGAGATCCCGAAATCCATTACAACTTTGAAGAATCTCATTTTCCTTAACCTCTCCAACAACCGTCTCTCAGGCCACATCCCATTGGGTATAGAAAACCTCACAGTGCTCGAATCGTTGGATTTTTCGAGCAACATGCTTTCAGGAAATATTCCACTGGAGCTCACGCAGCTCACATTCCTTTCAATCTTTAATGTCTCTTGTAATCAACTCATAGGTCCTATACCACAAGGAAAACAATTTGCTACATTTGAGGATAGTTCATACAAGGACAACTTGGGATTGTGTGGGAAGCCATTGTCAAAATTGTGCGGAAATGCAGGGGAATCACCTCCATCACCTTCGACTGGTGAAGATGATCAGGGCTTAGGTGGTTCTTCAGCATATGTATTGTGGATGGTGGTTGCGATAGGATATGCAAGTGGACTGGTTGTTGGAGTTGTCGCCGGACTCAGATTCGTTACATCAAAACATGAATGGTTTGTGGAAACCTTTGGCAGGAGGCAACAATACAAGAGACGGCTGAGAAAAAGGGGACAGAGAGTTTGAATTTCCAGAGGCATTTCCATATGTATGAATTATTTTTTATGGTTCAAGTATCTTCTTATGCATGTTGTTCCATTTGTCTGTGTGTGGGTTTTTTTTTTCCTTCTTTCCCTCTCCTTCCTTCCTTTTTATGTTTCTCTATCCGTGTCTTATATTCCATCTCTCTTCTGTTTTTATTAGGTTTCGTTGCTGCTGGAAATTGTATCCAAGTTTTCTATGTTTGGTTGGAGCAGAAACACCAGAAGCAAGCCGCTGTTTCTTAAAATGTTAGTTTGCCTGGTTAGTCTTTTTGTGTGTTCTGTTGACTCACTTGAGAGAACATGAGCACCCAAAAAAAAAAATTCAATGACGCCAGAGTCTCAACTAGTAGTGTATGAGAGTTGCAGGGTTTTGTCTGTGGCCCTTAATTTGAGATATGGATTGTAATTAGTTTAGCTATAATTAGTTATAATAATGACCACAAATCCTCCTCCAAATTATGTATTGTTTTTTAGTTCTTCGGTGTTATTCAGTATTTTGGATTAAAAAAATTTTGGAAAAAAAAAAAAAACTAAACCCTAAATCTTAAATGCTAAACCCTATAATCTCAAATTCTAAACTATATACTAAATTCCAAACAATAAATCATAACTCCTAAATTTAATGACACAAAAAATAAAGAAAAAAATTATTTAGAGGGATTTGGGGTTGCCAACATATGTGCCACTTTGTTTGAGTCCCTTGGAGCATTATGCAAACTGAAAGATGGAAATGAAGAAGCGCGACATTGAATTTCCATAACAATTGGTCCCGACAGAGATAAATATATTCATGGTCCTCTAAGATAGCTTTGATGATGTTTTTGCAGTCTCCTTCAAAAATAATATTGTGAAAGCCCAAATCAGCATCAATTTTCAGAGCATGCAGCGCAGCCATAGCTTCGGCAAGTGTGGGGGTCAAGGTATGTCGGACGAAAATCCATGCTTGAAGCCAAAACCTGTCCCAATTTATCTCGAATAATACTTCCGAAGCCCGTGCATAGTTGATGATTATCCGTTGCAGCATCCCAATTAATTTTTATGAATCCCGCCGGCCGGATTGAGGAGGCTCCCACCTTCTTGTTGGAATAGCCGGTTGTACTTCATTAGGATCCATATCTTCTGCATGTACATTTTGGTAGACTGAAGCTTGGAGTACACCTTGTTTAGCTAAAAACTTAAACTTGACTCTCTTTTTTCCCCTTTTTGTCCCTTTCAGGCAATTTAATTTTGAGACGGCACAAATGTGAGTTTTTTTTATCAAAAACGGTGAAAACTGGATAAGGTGTCCGGACACCTATGCTGGAAATCAAGTCAGAGGCAGCGGAAAGACTAAGTGTCCGGATAGCACGGGGAAGTGTCTGGACGGGGTGTCGGGCTTGCACTATTTTAGTATAAATAGGGGACTTTTTTATAGGTTTTCAACCCTAATTCCAATTGTAAGTTTCTCTTGGGTTTTGAGAGGCGGCTAAGAGTACAAGAGTGAGCAAGGTTGGGGGAAACTTTGTGGTTTATCTCTTAGGTTTAATTGGGTTCAAGGTGAGAGAAAATTAAGTGTGTGGTTGTACAAATTTTTTACATAGTGAATTTCTTCTTGGTTGTCTTTTGACAACGGTCGTGGTTTTTCCTTCGGGTTCGAAGGTTTTCCACTTAAATCTTATGTGTTGATTGTTGCTTTTCTCAGTTTCAATTTCTCTATTTCGTGTTGATTTATCTGTCAATGAGGAGAGTGGGTCTACTTGCCCAACAATTGGTATTGGAGTTATAGGATTCAGTTTCTTAGGCGGTCAAAGATTCTTTGGAGCAGATATGTTAGGGGTAAAAGTCGACATTAAGAAGTTTGATGGGAGAATGAATTTTGGCTTGTGGCAAGTATAAGTCAAGGATGTGCTGATTCAATCCGGGTTACACAAGGCGTTGAAAGGGAAACCTGAGTCAACGGATGATAAGGGACAACCCAGTAAGAGTGATGAAGCTTGGGAGGAACTTGATCTAAAGGCGGCTAGTGCAATTCAGTTATGTTTAGCCAAGAATGTTTTAGCAAACGTGCATGGAATATTGACGGCTAAGACACTTTGGGAAAAGCTTGAAGAATTGTATCATTCAAAAGGTGTTTCAAGTCGAGTGTATCTGAAGGAGCAGTTTCATACACTGTGGATGGATGAAGGTACGTCAATTTCAGTTCACTTGAGTGTTCTCAAGGGGATCGTCTCGGAGTTGGAATCTGTTGGAGTGAAGATGGATGATGAGGATATAACCTTCCAGCTGATATGGTCTCTTCCATCTTCCTATGAGCACATGAAGTCGATTTTGATTCATGGGAATGAAAATTGTTGTTTTTTCTGAAGTTACCGGAAAACTTTTGGGCCTCAACATTATCAATATCCTCAATATTTTCAACCAATGACTCTAAGAAGTGGGCCATTAACTCCAAGTCTTGTCAATCCTTCACAAGGGGAGCTCTCTACGCCAGCAGCTGCTGACCAGAAGCCTTTACCTGTCGAAGCTGTGAAAGGGAACTCTAATTGCATTGGCGGTAGTGGGGGTCTTAAGGGAAACAAATCAAACAATATGTTTCAGCCCCCTTTAAACCAGCTTATCAAAATACCTATAATTCAAATAATATTTATGGTAGAAGTTCTCTGCCCGGTGGTGTTCCTACTTCTGGTTATCAAGATCCAAGATTTTTTTTTTTCCTTTGGAGAAATTTTGTGTAAACTTAGTAGTCTTTAATTAAATATGTAAAAATTATTTATTTTAAAATTTTAGTTTAAGGGTTAATATGTCATTATATATAAGGATATTATGTAAATTATAAAAAATGTAAAAGTGGTGTAAAGATAATATATTAGTGGTGTGTAGAAATTCTCTTATGCGAACACCCACAAGTTATATTAACTTACACATATCAATCTTATCATTGATTTGAAACATGTCGAACCCAAAGCAGTGGGCCCCATTTATCATTTCACTTTTGAAAACACTTAAAAAAATAGAGTGCACAAGTTATTAAGTTACGGACGTCCGCATAAGAGAATTTTTGTAATGGTGTGTAGATAAAATTTCTCTTGCAAGTATTATGCTTGGGCCAATCGACCAAGAAATCCGAACTTTGAACTTCATAGACACGTTAAGGTCCATTCTTAATAAAACAGGTCAAGCCCAACACTTTCATGGCTGGATAATGGAATTTGACCCTTAAGCCCATCCTTAATAATAAAAATATGGGAATTGACTCAAAAATAAGTTGAGCAGTGTGGTGACGCTCGAGCGGGCCTTGAGCAAAATCTTAATTGACGCGAATTCTAGGTCTGTTACAAAAAGAAGTTAATCCTAATTGAGCAAATTTTGACCTTTTGAAAGAAAACAGCAAATACTTTCTGAAAAAAAAGAAGAAGAAAAAGAAGTCTTATGCGTGTTGAAATTGCAGCCAACATGATCCTCCTCAATCATATTAAACTCTTTTGAGTTAATGGAAGACTTTGAAATTTGAATGATAGGAAGCGTTGTACGCTTTTAAAAATGGTTGGCTTATATTTCTGTAAAATTCTTCATCTCGTCATCTCCAATCGCTTTTTCCATATAATATACTTGATTTTGAGTGAATGGAAGACTATAAAATTTCAAAGATGGTAATTAATTAGTTATTTCCTTAATTATAAATGACTGGCTTATATCTTCGTTTTATTCGTCTCATCATATCAAATGACTTGTTCATTATAATATACTTGACCTTGTGTGAATGGAAGACTTTGAAATTTCAAATTATAATAAGGTTGCTAGGGCATTTATTTCTCTCCATCATTCTTTCCTTTCCAAGACACAATACTCTACAGTTTCAAGAATATTAAGGTACGAATCCTGGGTTTTTGTCATTGAAAATTTATGATTTAATTAGAGTTATCAAGGGGCCTGTAAATCTAATAAAAATACGTTGTTAAGAGTACTCTTTGTCTCAGTAATTGATTATTGAATTTTAAATTAATAGACGGCCGCTTTTGAGCGAGAGCTGAATTTTCTCATTTCCTTAGTTTATTAATCAATCTAAACTTGTAGAAGGGTTTGTACTATATCTTTTTGTGTTCGATTTTCTAAGTCTTACCAAACCGCGCTGCATCAAATTCTTACCATTGATTAATCCTTCAACAAAACTAATTAAGAATTTAATTTCCAATAACTAATCTTAAAATACTTTGTCCTATTAACTAGAATGTGCTCCTCACCTTCTTTTAACAAATTAAATATTTTTGTAAGTTATATGTAAACAATATCACGTTAAATAACAATGTACTTTTAGTGTGAATCAATTGCGCATACTCTAACATATACTCGTTAAATAACAAGTTATACCAAACAAAGCCTAAAGTGTTCCCTTCATTGTAAGCTTATAAATGGCCGGCTCATATCTCTATTTTATTCATCTCATTAGATCCAATGGCTTCTTCCTTATTGTATCACTTGCGGTTTATGGCCTTGCTTTTCTTGCTATTCATCTTCGTTTTTCCTACGGACATGACACCACTCCTATGTCACAGTGAAGAAAGCTTGGCATTGTTGCAATTCCACCGAAGCTTTGTCATCGACCAGTTGGCTTCGTCTGATCCCTATGCTTATCCAAAGACGATATCATGGAATCAACAAGGAGAGAATCCAGACTGCTGCTTGTGGGATGGTGTGGTGTGTGATCAACACACAGGCCACGTCATTAGCCTTGACCTTAGTAGCAGCTGCCTCTATGGTTCTATCAATTCCAACAGTAGCCTCTTCAATCTACGCCACCTTCAAAGCCTTGACCTTGCGGACAATCACTTCAACTCCTCCCAAATCCCTTCCGGGTTTGGCAGTTTTCCAAGGCTAGCTTATCTCAATCTCTCCTCCTCTAGATTCTATGGTAGAATTCCATTAGAAATTGGAGGGTTGAGTAGATTGAGATCTCTTGATTTGACAGGAGATTTAGATGCATCCAACGCAAGATTGTTGAAGCTCACAAGTCCTGACCTGATGTGGTTAGTTCAAAATTTAACTCACATTGAGAAATTGCATCTTGACAATGTAGAATTATCTGCTGCAATACCTGAAATGGCTGCAAATTTGTCTTCATTATCATCTCTTAGTCTCTATAATTGTGGCCTGCTTGGGAAATTTCCAATGGGAATTTTTGAACTACAAAACCTGCAGTTTCTCAATGTGGGGGTAAATGAAGAACTTGTTGGTCATCTGCCTGAATTTCACTGGGGCTCTCCTCTTGAGTTTTTATTGCTTCAACACACAAAATTCACAGGTGAACTTCCTCCTTCAATAGGAAATCTTCATTCCTTGACTGCTTTGGATATTATTTATTGCAACTTTTGGGGTCCAATCCCATCTTCCCTTGGTAATCTTAGCAAGATCACCCTCCTTGGACTCAGAGACAATAACTTCTTCGGCCAAATCCCTTCTTCATTGGCAAACCTTACAAAGCTTACCTCTTTCACAATTTCAGGCAATGATCATTTTAGTTGTGAGTCCTTGTCCTGGCTTGAAAATCAAACCAAATTCCTTGAGTTGGTCCTTAAGAAATGCAATATAAGTGGTGAAATCCCTCAATTTCTCAAAAACTTCACTCAACTCAATCAGTTACAACTCACGCGTAACTATTTAAGAGGTCAAATTCCACATTGGCTAACAAACCTTACTAGGTTAGCCAACTTAGCCCTTGATTATAATGAATTCCACGGTCCTTTTCCTCATCAAATTTTAGAACTTGTGAATCTTGAAGTGATTGATTTGACCGGAAACCACTTGAGCGGCATTGTTAATCTAAACTCATTTTTCAATCTCCAACACATGAAAGCGTTTAGTATATCAGAGAATGATTTTACATTGCTCCATGTGACCAATGCAAACGCTACTCTTCGAAAGTGGAGCGGGCTTGGACTTGGCTCATGCAACTTGAGGGAGTTCCCCGACTTCCTTAGGTACCAAGATGAACTGCAAGGCTTGAATCTCGCCGGAAATAAAATCTACGGCCAGATTCCGAGTTGGTTATGGAACATAAGTAAAGAAACTTTGGAGATTATGGACCTTGATTTCAATTTTTTGACTGGAATTGAGCAACCTGCATTGATCTCGCGTCTTCCTAAACTAAAAGTCCTATGGCTACGTGGTAACAAGATCCAAGGTCCAGTCCCCATACCACCACCTTCCATTGTTGACTATACCCTCTCAAACAACAGTTTCAAAGGAGAAATTTCTTCAACATTCTGCAATCTACCTTACCTGTATGCCCTTGATTTGTCATTCAACAACTTGAGTGGCATGCTTCCGCAATGTTTGTTCGACAAGGAGAGCAATTTGAACATTTTAAATCTCGAACAAAACTTGTTCCGTGGAACCATTCCTGAAACATTAACGAATGGAAGTAAGTTGAGGATGATCAATTTAGGGCATAATGCATTGGAAGGAACATTACCAAGGTCATTAGCTAATCATACAATGTTAGAGCTTCTACATCTTGGTGACAATCAGATTCGTGACACATTCCCCTTTTGGTTGGGAGCTTTGCCTGATCTGCAAGTCCTCATTTTGAGATCCAACAAACTTTTTGGTGCAGTTGGAAGCCCTGCAATAGGTTTTGAATTCTCAACGTTGCGAATCATTGACATCTCCTACAATGGTTTCACCGGCATTCTACCATCAAAGTACTTTCAAAAGTGGAACGGCATGAGAAATTTTGAGATGGATCAATTTTCGTATATGGCACAAAATACGACCACTTTGGTTAGCGGAGGTGTCAACATGGATTCTAGTTTCGTGCTCCGACAAGTTTACAATTATCAATTAACTTTGGTTAACAAAGGTGTCAACATGGATTATCAGAAGATACCAAAAGTCCTTGCAGCTATCGATCTTTCAAGCAACAAATTTGAAGGGGAGATCCCGAAATCCATTACAACTTTGAAGAATCTCATTTTCCTTAACCTCTCCAACAACCGTCTCTCAGGCCACATCCCATTGGGTATAGAAAACCTCACAGTGCTCGAATCGTTGGATTTTTCGAGCAACATGCTTTCAGGAAATATTCCACGAGAGCTCACGCAGCTGACATTCCTTTCATTCTTTAATGTCTCCTGTAATCAGCTCATAGGTCCTATACCACAAGGAAAACAATTTGCTACATTTGAGAACAATTCGTACAAGGACAACTTGGGATTGTGTGGGAAGCCATTGTCTAAGTTGTGCGGAAATGCAGGGGAATCGCCTCCATCGCCTTCGACTGGTGAAGATGATCAGGGCTCGGGTGGTTTTTCAGCATATGTTTTGTGGATGGTGGTTGCGATAGGATATGCAAGTGGACTGGCTGTTGGAGTTGTTGCCGGACTGAGATTCACCGCATCGAAACATGAATGGTTTGTGGAAACCTTTGGCAGGAGGCAACAAAACAGGAGAAGGATTAGAAGAAGGGGACAGAGAGTTTGAATTCCTCAAGGCATTTCCATATGTATGAATTATATACATGCTTCAAGCATCTTCTTATGTGGTTCCAGTTTTCTGTGTGTGTGTTTTTTCTTTTTTATGTTTCTCCATCCGTCTATTATATTCCATCTCTCTACTGTTTTTATTAGGTTTAGTTGCTGCTGGAAATTGTTTCCAAGTCTTCTGTGTTTGGTTGGTGCAGAAACACCAGAAACAAGCCGCTGTTTCTTAAAAAGTTAAGTTTGCCTGGTTAGTCTTTTTGTGTGTTCTGTTGACTCACTTGAGAGAACATGTGCACCAAAAAAAAATAAAAAATCAATGACGCCCGGGTCACAACTAGTGTATGAGAGTTGCAGGGTCTTGTATGTTGCCTTAATTTGAGATATGGATTGTAATTAGTTTACCTATAATTAGTTATAATGACCACAAATCCTCCTCCAAATTATATATATATATATATATATATTTTTTTTTTTTTAGTTCTTTGGAGTTATTTAGTATTTTGGATTAAAAAAAATACTAAACCCTAAATCTTAAATGCTAAACCCTAGAATCTCAAATTCTAAACCATATACTAAATTCCAAGCAATAAATCATAACTCCTAAATTTAATAACACAAAAAATTAAAAAAAAATATTTACAGCCACACTTTTTCTCCTGAGTTTACCAATGACTTGTCTGGGTGGATTCCATGTTTTAAAAAAAAAATTTATTTGAAGATATAAGGAGTTTTTTCTTTTGAGTTTTTACATTGCAACGGCTAGATCACATCAACGGTAATATTTTCAGCGGCAAAATTAAACTTTTCGTCCCTCAACTATACCTCAGGTTTCAGTTTCGTCCCTAAACTATTTTTTTTACCTATTTCATCCTTCAACTATGAATAAGTACCCCGTCTGTCCTCAAAGTTATTCCGGCAACCCAAAAATCTGATTTGGCATACAAGTTGGCATTATTTGTACATGTTGGCATCTTGTGTCAGATGCCACCTAGGCAAGGGAATACACGTGTGTCAAAGCTCAAAAAAATAAAGAATATTAAATTCTTAAAAATCCCCATTTGCACGAGCTGTATACGTCAAAGCTCAAAAAAATAAAGAATACTAAATCCCTAAATCTCCATTTGCACGAGCCGTATGCGAACACCTCTGCATCTTCTTCCTCTTTGTACCAAACCAGTTCTTCTTTGCAAGCATCAATCTATCTCCCATAAACCTGCCTTTCCAGCACACACGAAGCGACGTCCCTCTCAACTACAACTTCCTTCGTCATTCAAAGGTACGATTCTATGGTTCAAATGGGTTTTGATGTTCTTGGTTCCTCCTACCTTTCGATTTACTTTCTCCTTTCATTTTCACTTCGTATGGGTTCCATTTCGTATGGGGTTATAAGGGATTTTTGTATGGGTTCCAATTTGTAGGGATTTTCGAATTGATTTGAACTGTTTTTGCCATATGTTCATCTATATTTATGAAATGTTTGTATAGGTAGTGTGCAATGGTGAAGCCACGTGCTTCAAGGAGGAAGTCTTCTAGTGTGTCATGTAGTGATGATGTTAGAGCACAAAATATTAGGGAAGAGGTTGAGGTTGATGTTGACAATGATAGTGAGGGGGGCACAGAATCTGATAGTGATGATAGCGTTATGAATATTAGGTTTGATAACAGTGATGAGGACGATATGGACGATGACTTGTTCTTGGTAGCATGCAGACCAATAGTGGGTCTAGATGGTTGTTTTTTAAAAGGAATGTATGGTGGCCAACTTTTAGCAGCAATTGGGAGAGATCCTAATGATGGGATGCTTCCAATTGCAATAGCCGTTGTGAGAGTGGAGAACACTGAGACATGGGACTGGTTTATTAAGATGTTGTTGGAAGATATAGGCTCCAAAGGAAGGCTTACATTCATCAGTGATAGGCAAAAGGTACGTTTAGGGTTCTATACAATTTTAAATGTTACTGAATGTCATATGCAAGTGCTTGAATTAACCATTTGTTTGTTTATTCTTATTAGGGTCTGGT
This sequence comes from Tripterygium wilfordii, assembly GCF_013401445.1. Classification (NCBI taxonomy): domain Eukaryota; kingdom Viridiplantae; phylum Streptophyta; class Magnoliopsida; order Celastrales; family Celastraceae; genus Tripterygium; species Tripterygium wilfordii. Next base: position 3,040,421 of record NC_052248.1, on the reverse strand, counting down.
GCATGTTTTGGAAGCATTGGAAGGACAACATGACCACAGATTTTGTGTACGCCATATGTACAATAACATTTCTAAGAGGTTTCCTGGATTACAGTTGAAAGAGCTCATGTGGAAAGCAGCCAGAGCCACTTACAGAGAAGCATGGAAGAGAGAAATGCAAGAAATTGAGAGGTTGAATCCTATGGCACATGCTGAATTGAATGCAATCGACCCTAGATTGTGGTGTAAGTCTCACTTTAGTGGATATGCAAAATGTGATACATTATTGAACAACATGTCAGAAACATTCAATTCCACTATTTTGCAATTTAGAGAGAAGCCTATAGCTACGATGCTCGATGAGATAAAAGGATATTTGATGACACGATGGGCGGAGAATAGGATCAAGATCAATAGGTACCAAGGAACTATCCTTCCAAAGATAAAGAAGAGACTAGAAATTGAGCATAAAGAATCTGGTAAATGGCTGCCAAAATGGGCTGGAGATTTGAAATTTGAAGTGTTATGCATGCAGGAGAAATTTGTGATAGACTTGGATGTGTTGTATTGCAGCTGTAGAAAATGGGAATTAACTGGAATACCTTGCAGGCACGCAGTGAGTTGCATATATAGTAGAAGAAGGAAACTTGAGGAGTTTGTGCCTCAATGTTTCAAAAGAGAAGCATATAATGAGTGTTACTCTTTCATCATATATCCAACTGAAGGACCAGAGAGATGGCCTAAAACAACCCATGATGACATTCTACCACCTACATGTCAAAAGACAATGGGCAGACCAAAGAAAAAAAGAAGAAAAGAGGCTGGTGAATCACAGTTGGGGAAATCATCAAAGTTGGGAATAAAGATGAGGTGCAGTAAGTGCGGTGGTGATAAACATAATGCCAGGACATGTAAAGTTGTACTTCCAACTCCTGATGAAGGTAGTGTCTCAACTACTACTAATGTTATACCTAAGTCTACTAATGTGAGGGGAAAGAAGTCTATGCCTACTGATGTTAGAGGAAAGGGGCCTATGGCTACAGATGTTAGGGGAAAAGGGTCAATGGCTGCTTTTGTTGGGGGTGTTAGACCAATGGTTGCATCTGTCAGGGGTACTAGGCTTATGGAAGCTGCTTTTGTTAGTGGTGTGAGGCCGATGACACCTTATATTCCAACAGTGGGGAGTACTAAAAGACCACCATCTGTGCCAAATTACCAAGTGTTCAGACCTAAAAGACCATGCATTACAGAACGAATGGTATAAGTTACACAACTTCAATATTAAACTTGTTTGTCTTTTTTGTAAATAAGTACTTATTATGTTGTAATATAGGGAACTGATGCTGCATATGGAGGGTCGTCCTCAGGTTCTATAGCAGGCTTTGGTTCGCAGGGGTCCGTAAACAAATGATGAAGATGACGAATGACATGGAAGCTGTTTGTTAGGACTTGCTTTCTTTTATTTTATATTATGTTTTATGTTTGTTTGAGTTATGGATGTAATATCTGTAGCAATTGCCAAACAGTAGGGACAAAACAATCACTTTTAACAAAGTTCAAGGACAAATAGTAGACTAATCTAGTAGTTCAGGGACATATCGTTCATAGTGGGCATAGTTGGACACATCAGATTTTTCCGATTTGCCACTTAGGTGCCACGATGGAATTTTCCTTTGTCTTTCTCACTTTGAGGATAGACGGGGTACTTATTCATAGTTGAGGGATAAAATAGGTAAAAAAAATAGTTTAGGGACAAAACTGAAACCTGAGGTATAGTTGAGGGACGAAAAGTTTAATTTTCCCTATTTTCAGCTAATAACAACCATTATCCATATATCAGATGCAAAATCTAGATAAACTCCTTCATGTGAATGATGCTAACACTGAAGCTCTTCCTCTGCTACTATGGACATGATAATCTCTAGAACTTCCTCAACCCAAACTCTGAACTCCATTACAGATCGATAACGACAACTTTGCCACCATATGTGCCACTTTGTTTGAGTCCCTTGGAACATGATGCAAACTGAAAGATCGAAATGAAGAAGCGCGACATTGAATTTCCATAACAATTGGTCCCGACAGAGATAAATATATTCATGGTCCTCTAAGATAGCTTTGATGATGTTTTCGCAGTCTTCTTCAAAAATAATATTGTGAAAGCCCAAATCAGCAGCAATTTTCAGAGCATGCAGCGCAGCCATAGCTTCGGCAAGTGTGGGGGTCAAGGTATGTCGGACGAAAATCCATGCTTGACGCCAAAACCTGTCCCAATTCATCTCGAATAATACTTCCGAAGCCCGTGCATAGTCGATGATTATCCATTGCAGCATCCCAATTAATTTTTATGAATCATGGCGGAGGAGGCTCCCACATTCTTGTTGGAATAGCCGGTTGTACTTCAGTAGGATCCATATCTTCTGCATGTACATTTTGGTAGTCTGAAGCTTGGAATACACCTTGTTTAGCTAAAAACTTAAACTTGACTCTCCCATTTTTCCCCTTTTTTTTCCCTTTTAGGCAATTTATTTTGAGACGGCACAAACGCAAGAATGTAGATCACCTCCAACTTTTTCTGTTTCTCTGATCAATCACGGGTGATGATATGAAAATCGACGTGGAACATTGAGGGAGTTACCCAACTTCTTTAGGTACCAAGATAAATTGGAGTTCTTGGATCTCACTCGAAATAAAATTCACAGCCAGATTCCGAGCTGGTTATGGAACTTAAGTAGAGAAACTTTAAAGGTTATATTACTAGGTTTCAATTTTTTGACCGGCTATGAGCAACTTGCATTGATCTCGCGCCTTCCTAATCTAATACTAATCCTAGGACTACGTTGTAACAAGATCCAGGGGTCCATTCTCAACTATATATACCATCTCAAAAAATAGTTTCAGTGAAGAAATTTTGATTATTATTTATAATTGTTTCAAGAAAAAGAGCCACACATATGTCATTGATGTACGCTCTAGTGTTGCTTTCTAGAACTAAAAAGGAATCAGTGATATTGCATAAAAATTGATTGATACTAGAAGACATAGCCTATACACACTGATTTAAAGACTTTTTAGTTTGATATTGATTTTACTAGTCGCAACTACTACAATAAAAAAAACATTTTCTGCCATAAATATTGTCAAGAATTGGGTTCAGAATCGAATAGGTGACCAATGGTTAAATGATAATTCATTTGTACGTGTACATTGGAAAATATTTTTTTGATGCTATTCTAAATGAAGTTATCATAAAACGATTTGAAAATATGAAAAATCGTTGAGAACATTTGTAAATCAATTTTTAATTATTATTTATCGTTATTCTATAAGCTTTTAATTTTTATTGTTGTTTTTCATCATTTTGAATGCATAATTAATAAATAATCAAAAACAATGTCCTGGATGGATGGCTTTGCCCCTCCTGACATAAAATTGTGTTTCCACCCCTGTTCGTGGACGTAGGCTTTTGCCGAACCACATAAATATCTTGTGTCGCTTATTGTTCCTTCTTTGATTATTTATCTATATTTTGCATTGATTTGTGTTTGGCTGTACTGAATCATTGCGTGCTTAGTTTGCAGGCTAAAATCACACAAACAAATTCTTCTAATTAGTCATTTCATTATTTGTCTTCCACACGTTTGTGTTGTGTCATCGTGTGCCCGCAGCTTTAATTCAAGACAAGCTCTGTATGAATTTTGACTAATATTTTGTAGGGCTTCCCACTTAAAAGAACAAAAAAAAAATTAAAAGTTGTATTCCAACACGGATAATCTAAAATAAAACTTCAGAAAAAATGACAAAGCCTAACAACTTATAAAAATGACTCTGAGAGCAATTCTAGTGTCACGTGAACTTCTTCTTCCTCTTATTTTCTCTCTCTTCTTCTCTCTTCTTCTTCCTTCACGCCAACCACCGAAAGTTGGCCGTTTGGCCATCGTTTTGGATGAATGAACTATTGAAATGAAGCTTTAGGTCAGTCCGATCAAAACCCAGTCTTCATTGACAGTTGATTATCACTTGAGTCGCTAGAAAAACTTCATGAAATCATGACCATCGTTTTGAAAAGAGCTCAATCGACAGATAATATATCACATACAATTTGCAGATCTCAAATCAGAACCAAAAAATTACGAAAATCACCACAAAATTACCGGAATAATAATGTAATGACATATCGAAAGAAAACAACAAGATCTACAAATCTCGTGGTGAGTATGAGTAGATCTAATTCGAATACAACAAAAATCAGGATGAAAAATCATTAAAAATACCATAGAACTGTCGAATAAGCCATGAGGAACTGAGACGAAGCTTTCAGCGATAGATATGAAGCTTCCAGCGGAGGTTGGAGATGAATCATGTGCAGGAAACATGTGTCATGTTTGAGGATGAAGATAACTAAGAGGGTTTGACAAATTCTAAAGAGAATTAAAATATCAAGACCAAGTTATCAATGTGACAGAAACGGAAAGAGAGGGATTCGAACCCTCGGTACGAAGAACTCATACAACGAATTAGCAATCCGACGCTTTAGTCCACTCAGCCATCTTTCCGAATTACAATTAATTGAATTAATTTCAGTATCGAATTAATAAACAATTAATCAAACTAATTACTAAACGAAAATTCAATAATTAATATTAACTATTAATTAAATTTTAGATAATAAAATCATATCTTTTAATTTTTTGCGTGCTTAGTTTGGAGGCTAAAATCACGCAAACAAATTCTTATAATTAGTCATTTCATTATTTGTCTTCCACACGTTTGTGTTGTGTCATCGTGTGCCTGCAGCTTTAATTCACGACAAGCTCTGTCTGAATTTTGACTAATATTTTGTAGGGCTTTTTACTTAAAAGAACAAAAAAAAATTAAAAATTGTATTTCAACAAGGATAACCTAAAACAAAACTTCAGAAAAAATGACAAAGTCTAACAACTTATAGAAATTACCCTGAGAGCAATTCTAGTGTCACGTAAACTTCTTCTTCCTCTTATTCTCTCTCTCTTCTTCTTCCTTCACGCCAACCACCGAAAAAATAAGTTGAGCAGTGTAGTGACGCTCGAGTGGGCCTTGAGCAAAATCTTAATTGACCCGAATTCTAGGTCTGTTACAAAAAGAAGTTAATCCTAATTGAGCTTTAATTCAAGACAAGCTCTGTATGAATTTTGACCTTTTGAAAGAAAACAGCAAATACTTTCTGAAAAAAAAGAAGTCTTATGCGTGTTGAAATTGCGGCCAACATGATTCTCCTAAATCATATTAAACTCTTTTGAGTTAATGGAAGACTTTGAAATTTAAATAATAGGAAGTGTTGTACGCTTTTAAAAATGGTTGGCTTATATTTCTGTAAAATTCTTCATCTCGTCATCTCCAATCGCCTTTTCCATATAATATACTTGATTTTGAGTGAATGGAAGACTATAAAATTTCAAAGATGGTAATTAATTAGTTATTTCCTTAATTATAAATGACTGGCTTATATCTTCGTTTTATTGGTCTCATCATATCAAATGACTTGTTCATTATAATATACTTGACCTTGTGTGAATGGAAGACTTTGAAATTTCAAATTATAATAAGGTTGCTAGGGCATTTATTTCTCTCTATCATTCTTTCCTTTCCAAGACACAATACTCTACAGTTTCAAGAATATTAAGGTACGAATCCTGGATTTTTGTTGTCTGTGGGTTCTAGGAAGTTTATTGCTTTTAAACAAATGGTATCTTTATGAGTCAATTTTTTTTTTTATTATTGAAAATTTATGATTTAATTAGAGTTGTCAAAGTGTCTGTAAATCTAATATAAATAGGTTGTTAAGAGTACTCTTTGTCTGAGTAGTTGATTATTGAATTTTAAATTAATAGACGGTCGCTTTTGAGCGAGAGCTGAATTTTCTCATTTCCTTAGTTTATTAATCAATCTAAACTTGTAGAAGGGTTTGTACTATATCTTTTTGTGTTCGATTTTCTAAGTCTTACCAAACCGCGCTGCATCAAATTCTTACCATTGATTAATCCTTCAACAAAACTAATTAAGAATTTAATTTCCAATGACTAATCTTAAAATACTTTGTCCTATTAACTAGAATGTGCTCCTCACCTTCTTTTAACAAATTAAATATTTTTGTAAGTTATATGTAAACAATATCACGTTAAATAACAATGTACTTTTAGTGTGAATCAATTGCGTATGCTCTAACATATACTCGTTAAATAACAAGTTATACCAAACAAAGGCTAAAGTGTTCCCTTCATTGTAAGCTTATAAATGGCCGGCTCATATCTCTATTTTATTCATCTCATTAGATCCAATGGCTTCTTCCTTATTGTATCACTTGCGGTTTATGGCCTTGCGTTTCTTGCTATTCATCTTCGTTTTTCCTACGCACATGACACCACTCCTATGTCACAATGAAGAAAGCTTGGCATTGTTGCAATTCCACCGAAGCTTTGTCATCGACCAGTCGGCTTCGTCTGATCCCTATGCTTATCCAAAGACGATATCATGGAATCAACAAGGAGAGAATCCAGACTGCTGCTTGTGGGATGGTGTGGTGTGTGATCAACACACAGGCCACGTCATTAGCCTTGACCTTAGTAGCAGCTGCCTCTATGGTTCTATCAATTCCAACAGTGGTCTCTTCAATCTACGCCACCTTCAAAGCCTTGACCTTGCGGACAATCACTTCAACTCCTCCCAAATCCCTTCCGGGTTTGGCAGTTTTCCAAGGCTAGCTTATCTCAATCTCTCCTCCTCTAGATTCTATGGTAGAATTCCATTAGAAATTGGAGGGTTGAGTAGATTGAGATCTCTTGATTTGACAGGAGATTTAGATGCATCCAACGCAAGATTGCTTGGGCTCACAAGTTCTGACCTGATGTGGTTAGTTCAAAATTTGACTCACATTGAGAAACTGCATCTTGACAATGTAGACTTATCTGCTGCAATCCCTGAAATGGTTGCAAATTTGTCTTCATTATCATCTCTTAGTCTCTATAATTGTGGCCTGCTTGGGAAATTTTCAATGGGAATTTTTGAACTACAAAACCTACAGTTTCTCAATGTGGGGGTAAATGAAGAACTTGTTGGTCATCTGCCTGAATTTCACTGGGGCTCTCCTCTTGAGTTTTTATTGCTTCAACACACAAAATTCACAGGTGAACTTCCTCCTTCAATAGGAAATCTTCATTCCTTGACTGCTTTGGATATTATTTATTGCAATTTTTGGGGTCCAATCCCATCTTCCCTTGGTAATCTTAGCAAGATCACCCTCCTTGGACTCAGAGACAATAACTTCTTCGGCCAAATCCCTTCTTCATTGGCAAACCTTACAAAGCTTACCTCTTTCACAATTTCAGGCAATGATCATTTTAGTTGTGAGTCCTTGTCCTGGCTTGAAAATCAAACCAAATTCCTTGAGTTGGTCCTTAAGAAATGCAATATAAGTGGTGAAATCCCTCAATTTCTCAAAAACTTCACTCAACTCAATCAGTTACAACTCACGCGTAACTATTTAAGAGGTCAAATTCCACATTGGCTAACAAACCTTACTAGGTTAGCCAACTTAGCCCTTGATTATAATGAATTCCACGGTCCTTTTCCTCATCAAATTTTAGAACTTGTGAATCTTGAAGTGATTGATTTGACCGGAAACCACTTGAGCGGCATTGTTAATCTAAACTCATTTTTCAATCTCCAACACATGAAAGCGTTTAGTATATCAGAGAATGATTTTACATTGCTCCATGTGACCAATGCAAACGCTACTCTTCGAAAGTGGAGCGGGCTTGGACTTGGCTCATGCAACTTGAGGGAGTTCCCCGACTTCCTTAGGTACCAAGATGAACTGCAAGGCTTGAATCTCGCCGGAAATAAAATCTACGGCCAGATTCCGAGTTGGTTATGGAACATAAGTAAAGAAACTTTGGAGATTATGGACCTTGATTTCAATTTTTTGACTGGAATTGAGCAACCTGCATTGATCTCGCGTCTTCCTAAACTAAAAGTCCTATGGCTACGTGGTAACAAGATCCAAGGTCCAGTCCCCATACCACCACCTTCCATTGTTGACTATACCCTCTCAAACAACAGTTTCAAAGGAGAAATTTCTTCAACATTCTGCAATCTACCTTACCTGTATGCCCTTGATTTGTCATTCAACAACTTGAGTGGCATGCTTCCGCAATGTTTGTTCGACAAGGAGAGCAATTTGAACATTTTAAATCTCGAACAAAACTTGTTCCGTGGAACCATTCCTGAAACATTAACGAATGGAAGTAAGTTGAGGATGATCAATTTAGGGCATAATGCATTGGAAGGAACATTACCAAGGTCATTAGCTAATCATACAATGTTAGAGCTTCTACATCTTGGTGACAATCAGATTCGTGACACATTCCCCTTTTGGTTGGGAGCTTTGCCTGATCTGCAAGTCCTCATTTTGAGATCCAACAAACTTTTTGGTGCAGTTGGAAGCCCTGCAATAGGTTTTGAATTCTCAACGTTGCGAATCATTGACATCTCCTACAATGGTTTCACCGGCATTCTACCATCAAAGTACTTTCAAAAGTGGAACGGCATGAGAAATTTTGAGATGGATCAATTTTCGTATATGGCACAAAATACGACCACTTTGGTTAGCGGAGGTGTCAACATGGATTCTAGTTTCGTGCTCCGACAAGTTTACAATTATCAATTAACTTTGGTTAACAAAGGTGTCAACATGGATTATCAGAAGATACCAAAAGTCCTTGCAGCTATCGATCTTTCAAGCAACAAATTTGAAGGGGAGATCCCGAAATCCATTACAACTTTGAAGAATCTCATTTTCCTTAACCTCTCCAACAACCGTCTCTCAGGCCACATCCCATTGGGTATAGAAAACCTCACAGTGCTCGAATCGTTGGATTTTTCGAGCAACATGCTTTCAGGAAATATTCCACGAGAGCTCACGCAGCTGACATTCCTTTCATTCTTTAATGTCTCCTGTAATCAGCTCATAGGTCCTATACCACAAGGAAAACAATTTGCTACATTTGAGAACAATTCGTACAAGGACAACTTGGGATTGTGTGGGAAGCCATTGTCTAAGTTGTGCGGAAATGCAGGGGAATCGCCTCCATCGCCTTCGACTGGTGAAGATGATCAGGGCTCGGGTGGTTTTTCAGCATATGTTTTGTGGATGGTGGTTGCGATAGGATATGCAAGTGGACTGGCTGTTGGAGTTGTTGCCGGACTGAGATTCACCGCATCGAAACATGAATGGTTTGTGGAAACCTTTGGCAGGAGGCAACAAAACAGGAGAAGGATTAGAAGAAGGGGACAGAGAGTTTGAATTCCTCAAGGCATTTCCATATGTATGAATTATATACATGCTTCAAGCATCTTCTTATGTGGTTCCAGTTTTCTGTGTGTGTGTTTTTTCTTTTTTATGTTTCTCCATCCGTCTATTATATTCCATCTCTCTACTGTTTTTATTAGGTTTAGTTGCTGCTGGAAATTGTTTCCAAGTCTTCTGTGTTTGGTTGGTGCAGAAACACCAGAAACAAGCCGCTGTTTCTTAAAAAGTTAAGTTTGCCTGGTTAGTCTTTTTGTGTGTTCTGTTGACTCACTTGAGAGAACATGTGCACCAAAAAAAAAAAAAAATTAATGACGCCCGGGTCACAACTAGTGTATGAGAGTTGCAGGGTCTTGTTGCCTTAATTTGAGATATGGATTGTAATTAGTTTACCTATAATTAGTTATAATGACCACAAATCCTCCTCCAAATTATATATATATATATATATATTTTTTTTAGTTCTTTGGAGTTATTTAGTATTTTGGATTAAAAAAAATTTGGAAAAAAAAAATACTAAACCCTAAATCTTAAATGCTAAACCCTAGAATCTCAAATTCTAAACCATATACTAAATTCCAAGCAATAAATCATAACTCCTAAATTTAATAACACAAAAAATTAAAAAAAAATATTTACAGCCACACTTTTTCTCCTGAGTTTACCAATGACTTGTCTGGGTGGATTCCATGTTTAAAAAAAAAAAATTATTTGAAGATATAAGGAGTTTTTTCTTTTGAGTTTTTACATTGCAACGGCTAGATCACATCAACGGTAATATTTTCAGCTAATAACAGCCATTATCCATATATCAGATGCAAAATCTAGATAAACTCCTTCATGTGAATGATGCTAACACTGAAGCTCTTCCTCTGCTACTATGGACATGATAATCTCTAGAACTTCCTCCACCCAAACTCTGAACTCCAATACAGATAGATGAAGACAACTTTGCCAACATATGTGCCACTTTGTTTGAGTCCCTTGGAACATGATGCAAACTGAAAGATCGAAATGAAGAAGCGCGACATTGAATCTTCCTTAACAATTGGTCCTCACAGAGAGAAATATTCATGGTCCCCTGAGATAGCTTTGATGATGTTTTTGCAGTCTCCTTCAAAAATAATATTGTGAAAGCCCAAATCAGCAGCAATTTTCAGAGCATGCAGCGCAGCCATAGCTTCGGCAAGTGTGGGGGTCAAGGTATGTCGGACGAAAATCCATGCTTGAAGCCAAAACCTGTCCCGATTCATCTCGAATAATACTTCCGAAGCCCGTGCATAGTCGATGATTATCCGTTGCAGCATCCCAATTAATTTTTATGAATCCTGCCGGCCAGAGGAGGCTCCGACCTTCTTGTTGGAATAGCCGTTTGTACTTCATTAGGATCCATATTTGAAGGTTATATTACTTGGTTTCAATTGTTTCATGATAACTTCATTTAGAATAGCATCAAAAATATATTTTTTAATGTACATGTACAAATAAATTATCAAATCGTTTTTTAATTGTTTCAAGAAAAAGAGCCACACACATGTCATTGACTCATTGATGTACGCTCTAGTGTGATTTCTAGAACTAAAAATGAATGAAAAATCGTTGAGAATATTTATAAATCAATTTTGAATTATTATTTATCGTTATTCTATAAGCTTTTGATTTTTATTGTTGTTTTTCATCATTTTGAATGCATAATTAATAAATAATCAAAAACAATGTCCAGGATGGATGGCTTTGCCCCTCCTTACACAAAATTTTGTTTCCACCCCTGTTCGTGGACGTAGGCTTTTGCCGAACCACATAAATATCTTGTGTCGCTTACTGTTCCTTCTTTGATTATTTATCTATATTTTGCATTGATTTGTGTTTGGCTGTATTGAATCATTGCGTGCTTAGTTTGCAGATAATACATACCAAATCACACAAACAAATTCTTCTAATTAGTCATTTCATTATTTGTCTTCCACACGTTTGTGTTGTGTCATAGTGTGCCCGCAGTTTTAATTCAAGACAAGCTCCGTATGAATTTTGACTAAAATTTTGTAGGGCTTTTAACTTAAAAGAACAAAAAAAAAATAAAATTTGTATTCCAACAAGGATAAGCTAAAATAAAACTTCAGAAAAAATAATAAAACCTAACAACTTATAGAAATGACCCTGAGAGCAATTCTCGTGTCACGTGAACTTCTTCTTCCTCTTATTTTCTCTCTTCTTCTCTCTTCTTCTTCCTTCACGCCAACCACCGAAAGTTGGCCATTTGGCCATCGTTTTCGATGAATGAACTATTGAAATGAAGCTTTAGGTCAGTCTGATCAAAACTCAGTCTTCATTGACAGTTGATTATCACTTGTGTCACTAGAAAAACTTCATGAAATCATGACCATCGTTTGGAAAAGAGCTCGATCCGATAGATAATATATCACATGCAGTTTGTAGATCTCAAATCAGAATAAAAAAACCATGAAAATCACCATAAAATTACCGAAAATAATGATGTAATGACATATCGAAGGAAAATAACAAGATCTACAAATCTCGTGATGAGTATGAGTAGATCTAGTTCGAATATAACAAAAATCTGGACGAAAAATCATTAAAAATACTTTGTCCTTTATATAATAGTGTTTTAAACTTCATAGATTTTATGGGAGACAATATATTTGGCTGTCCTTATTGAAATAAAATTTTTAAGTGAGAGACTTATCTCTATTTTTTTTTCTATTTTGTAAGAAAACAACAAATACATGTTTTTAAAAAAAGAAAAGAAAAAAGGAGAATTCTTATGCGTGTTAAAATTGAGTGCAACATGACCTTCCTAAATCATAATAAAGTAATAAACTATTTGAAGTAGGTATCAAATAAAAAAACATAATCAAAGATGAATTTGATGTAATTGATATAATAAATTATGACTGAGTGGAAGGTTGCTGATGTTTTCCTTTTTCCTTATTTATTTTTGTTAGTTATCTTTTGAATCATTCAACCAACAGTGAATGATTTGAAAAAATAATAGCACAAAACAGGGGGCATGACTTGACTTGCCTTTGAGTGGGTCTGGTTCCGCAATTCTCAAAATGTATAATTCTCATCCAACGGTTTGAGAGATATACCTCATCACACCACATATTTATGTTTTCTCTACCATACCTGTTCTCCACCATTGGACGAAAAATTGTAGACTAAGAAAAATTCAAAAGTTACCCATAAAAATGGCTTATATTTCTGTTTTATTCTTCATATCCAATGGGCTTCTTTGTTATAATATACTTTACTTTGAGTGAATGGAAGACTTTGAAATTCCAACGATGGTAATTAGTATTTCCTTAGTTGTACGCTAATAAATGGCTGGCTTATATATCTTGGTTTTATTCTTCATCTAATTATATCAAATGGCTGCTTCACTATAATGTACTTGACTTTGTTTTAGTAGTTGATTATTGAATTTAAGATTAATAGACGGTCGCTTTTGAGCGAGAGCTGAATTTTCTCATATTACTAATTTATTACTCAATCTAGACTTTTGGGAAGGGTTGTACTATATCTCTGTGTTCGATTTTCTACATCTTACCACAACACACTGCATCAAATTCTTACCAATTATTAATCCTTCCACAAGCTTAATTAAGAATTAATTTCCATTGATTAATCGTAAAATACTTTGTCATATTAACTAGAATGTGCTCCTCACCTTCTTTTTACCTTAGTGTAATAGTGTGACCAATTGTGCATGTCGTTTCTTTGTTATTGAACACTAAACATCACAGTGTATTGTTACATTGACGCTTCAAACTTATCTTTGATCCAATTAGTTGCTTCAATATTGAAAATTCCAATCCAAGTTATTTCGCCCCTAAACCGATATTTGTCTCTCGTTGAAGAGGTGGGATGTGGGGATCCAATACCTAAAAAACAAAGAGTCAAACATAAGTCGAGATATAGTTCGAAAAGGTCATGGTGCAACTAAAGCTCACCTAATGGGATTGGACCCTCAAGCCAATTCGTAATAAAAGCATGCCAGATCGAACTAATAACAGATTATTCAAAACTAAGAATAGATTACTTCTTAACAGAAAGACTTTGAAAATTTTTTGGTTAGAGGAAGACTTTGAAAATTTTTTGGGTAGTGGAAGACTGGAAATTTGTTTTGTTGGCAAGTGAAAATTTTTCACATATCAATGAATGCAAGTGTTTCCTTACTCGTACGCTTATAAATGGCTGCTTATATCTCCGTTTATTCTTCATCTCATCATATATCCAATGGCTTCTTCCTTTTTGTATCACTTGCGGTTTATGACCTTGCTTTTCTTGCTATCAATCTTGGTCCTTCCAATGCACATTACACCACTACTATGTCACAATGAAGAAAGCTTGGCATTGCTGCAATTCAAGCAAAGTTTTGTTATTGACAAGTCAGCTTCATCTTATGCCTCTGCTTATCCAAAGACGATATCATGGAATCAACAAGGAGGGAATCCAGACTGCTGCTTGTGGGATGGTGTGGTGTGTGATCAGCACACCAGCCGCGTCACTAACCTTGACCTCAGTAGCAGCTGCCATGGCTTGAAAAGCAAACCGAATTCCTTCAGTTGGACCTTGAGAATTGCAAAATAAGTGGTGAAATCTCTCACTTTGTCAAAAACTTCACTCAACTCAATCATTTACTACTCACCTCTAACCATTTAAGAGGTCAAATTCCACATTGGCTAACAAACCTCACTCGGTTAACCATCTTAGACCTTGGTTATAATGAATTCCACGGCCCTTTTCCTCATCAAATTTCCGAACTTGTGTATCTTGAAGCTATTTATTTAAGGGGAAATCACTTGAGCGGCATTGTTAATCTAAACCCATTTTTCTACCTCCAACACATGAAAAGGGTTGATATATCAGGGAATGATTTTACATTGCTCCATGTGACCAATGCAAATGCCACTCTTCGAAAGCTGCAAGTGCTAGCACTCGGCTCGTGCAACTTGAGGGATTTCCCTGACTTCCTTAGGTACCAAGTTAAATTGGAGATCTTGAATCTTATTGGAAATAAAATCCACGGCAAGATTCCGAGCTGGTTATGGAACACAAGTAGTGGAACTTTGGAGGTTGTTGTACTTGGTTTCAATTCTTGACTGGCTTTTAGCAACCTGAATTGATATCACGTCTTCATAATCTAAAAGTCCTAATGGTACGTGGTAACAAGATCCAAGGTCCAGTCCCCAGACCACCACCTTCCATTCTCGACTATAGCTTCTCCAATAACAGTTTCAGTGGAGAAATTTCTGCAACCTTCTGCAATCCGCCTTACGTGTATGCCCTTGATTTGTCATTCAACAACTTGAGTGGCATGCTTCCACAATGTTTGTTCGACAAGGTGAACAATTTGAACATTTTAAATCTCGAACAAAACTTCTTCCGCGGAACCATTCCTGAAACATTAACGAATGAAAGTAAGTTGAGGATGATCAACTTAGGTCATAATGCACTGCAAGGAACATTACCGAGGTCATTGACTAATCATACAATGTTAGAGTTTCTAAATCTTGGTGACAATCAGATTAGTGACACATTCCCCTTTTGGTTGGGAGCTCTGAATAATTTGCAGGTCCTCATTTTAAGATCCAACAAATTTTTTGGTGTTGTTGGAAGCCCTGCAACAGGTTTCGAATTCTCCACATTGCGAATCATTGACATCGCCAACAATGGTTTCACCGGCATTCTACCATCTAAGTACTTTCAGAAGTGGAATGGCATGAGAAATTTTGATGTGGATCACTTTTCGTATATGGCACAAAATACGACCTTGGTTAAGAAAGGTGTTAGCATGGAATTTAGTTTCGCGTCACAACAAATTTACAATTATCAGCTAACTTTGGTTAACAAAGGTGTCAACATGGATTATAAGAAGATACCAAAAGTCCTTGCAGCTATCGATCTTTCAAGCAACAAATTTGAAGGGGAGATCCCCGAATCCATTACAACTTTAAAGAATCTCCTTTTTCTTAACCTTTCCAACAACTTCCTCTCCGGCCACATCCCATTGGGTATAGAAAACCTCAGTGCTCGAATCATTGGATTTTTCGAGCAACAGGCTTTCAGGAAATATTCCACTGGAGCTCTCCCAGCTCACGTTCCTTTCATTCTTTAATGTCTCTTGTAATCAGCTCATAGGTCCTATTCCACAAGGAAAACAATTTGCTACATTTGAGAACAATTCATACAAAGACAACTTGAGATTGTGTGGAAAGCCATTGTCTAAGTTATGTGGAAATGCAGGGGAATTGCCTCCATCACCTTCGACTGGTGAAGATGATCAGGGATCGGGTGGTTTTTCATCATATGTTTTGTGGATGGTGGTTGCAATAGGATATGCAAGTGGACGAGCTGTTGGAGTTGTCGCCGGACAAAGATTCACCGCATCGAAACATGAATGGTTTGTGGAAACCTTTGGCAGGAGGCAACAAAATAGGAGAAGGATTGGAAGAAGGGGACAGAGAGTTTGAATTTCTCAAAGCATTTCAGTATGTATGAATTATATACATGGTTCAAGTATCTTCTTATGTTGTTCCAGTTCTCTGTGTGTGGTTTTAATTTTTTTATGTTTTTCTCTATCCGTGTATTATATTCCATCTCTCTGCTATTTTTATTAGGTTTAGTTGCTGCTGGAAATTGTATCCAAGTCTTCTATATTTGGTTGGAGCAGAAACACGTCGCTCTGCTGCTGTTTCTTATAAAGTTAAGTTTGCCTGGTTAGTCTTTTTGTGTGTTTTGTTTCTTAAATAATCATTGACGTCCAAGTATTTTTATTTTTTTTTCAAATGGGAACATTCTTATATTGAGACTGTGCAGATGCAACTTTTATGGCCAAACAAAAGAATAAAGACAAGGTAAACTAAGACTAGCAGTAGCAGATGGCAACTCAAGAAACTAATAAAGTCAATATGTAAATGGGTAATCGAGATCCCCCAGAAACAGATGTTCAGAGGTAGATATTAAAACTAATAGAGCAGAGCCAAAACATACCATGATTAGCACTAGAGTTAAGGTAACATCTAAATCAGTAATCAGCACAAGTTGTCATGCACCAAAACATAATAGAATAGAAGAGCAACAAGAAGGAAACAAAGATCTGAGATGCTTAGGTATCAAGTGAACGAGTGTAGTCAGAAACATGTATCGCAAAGCTCCAATAGTAAACAGTTTAATATCATTACTTACCTAACGCTTCCACTTCTGATGTAGATCCAGGCCCAAGCCCAGCAACAAGCAGGCCCTAACTGGCCACTGGAAAACCGGTTAACCAATGTTAGGATTGACCCACTTATATACTGCAACTCAAGCCTTGAATCCACCGATGTGGTATCTCACATTCGGTGTTTACATCATTCTCACCCTCTACGGCACGCCGCCCCCCACCAGACCCCCCCTTTTCGGGCTATGGGGCCTTGGGCCATGGGCCGCACGTGTTTTCGAAACCTGCATCTGATGTAGATCCAGGCCCAAGCCCAGCAACAAGCAGGCCCTAACTAGCCACTGGAAAACCGGTTAACCAATGTTAGGATTGACCCACTTATATACTACAACTCAAGCCTTGAATCCACCGATGTGGTATTTCACATTCGGTGTTTACATCATTCTCACCCTCTACGGCACGCCGCCCCCCCCACCAGACCCCCCCTTTTCGGGCTATGGGGCCTTGGGCCATGGGCCGCACGTGTTTTCGAAACCTGCATCTGATGTAGATCCAGGCCCAAGCCCAGCAACAAGCAGGCCCTAGCTAGCCACCGGAAAATCGGTTAACCAATGTTAGGATTGACCCACTTATATACTGCAACTCAAGCCTCTGATACCAATATGATGTAGAACAGCCTCAAAGACTTGTTGATTCCAATGGAATGCCAAGAATTCGGGATAACAGAGAACCAGCTCTGAATTTACTTTCTTCAATATTCAATAATCCTCTTCCCCATCTTACAGCCCTAGTCAAATAACACAAATGAAAGGGAACAAAAAATGGGCCCAAACACAATTAAGCCTACAAAAGAAAACCACAGGACCAGCCCACCACGTTAAAACAACAAAATACCAAAAGCAGGTCCAACAAAACAAAGATACAACAACACAAATCATGTAGACTTGCGATCGAATTTATCCATGAAACAAGCAGCAATCTGTTCCACATTATCCCCGCCAGGTGAGGAAGAAGTCGCCCTCGAATGCAACAGATCATCATCATCAGAAAAATCACTAGTATAGGGAATAAGATGTTTCACATTAAACACATCTGCAGTGCGAATATGAGCTGGAAGTTTAAGACGATACGCATTCGGATTGATTTTGCCTATAATCTCCAAGGGGCCTATTTTTCTGGCAGAAAGTTTGTTGTATTCCCCTGCAGAGAACCTATCTTTGGTGAGGACAGCCCACACATAGTCACCCACGTCAAATTCCAGGTGCCTACTGTTGGACCAAGACTTAGTGTCGAGTCAACATTGTGTTTTTGATGATTGTGTATGATTGTATACTAAAATGTGTGTGAGCATGCTTGATTTGAACATATCCTAAAATGCTAGAAAACATGCTTAAATGGTTATTTGATTAATTGTTTAATATCTTAATTGTGCATATACACTTAAATGAAAGCTTATGCATATCTCTATGTGAATTTGATATCTATATATTTTTGAGATAGTGCTGGAAATTCAGTTTTGAAAACAAACATACATGGACTAAGTTAGGGCATTAATCTTCTAATGATCATAATTTATCTTAACCAACTTAGGTCCAAATGACTTGAAACTTGAACCACATGCACATAAAGGTCTAATATATGTTCTAGGACTATAATCATGATAAATTAAGTGCATCACATATATATTTGGTCATATGCTTAAATTCCGCCAAAACTAGGTTTTACCTAATTTTGTGCATATGTGTTCTTTGTGAACGTGGTGAACCAAATGAACTCCGATTTAAATGAAATTTCGTGTGCATCTTAGTTTCATCACTATGAACATATTTGACTTAGTAAAGTTCGAGAGAAAAGGTCATTTACACTGAGTTTTCAAAATAACATTGAATTTACACTTAGAATTTATCGGTTTCACTATTAGTGACTTATTTGCTTGGTTGAGTGACCAAACGATTTCCGATTGTTATGAAATTTTATATGGACATTCTAATATATATAAAATGATTTATCATGCAGTAATATGAATTTTCTGGGTTGTTTTTCTAATGTAATTAACCTATGCGCTCTATATGAAGCTCTTTGAGCTTACATGCAATTAGAGAGTTCTACCTCCTATTTCTTTGTAGGTTAATCATCATGAGGATGTTATATCACTCAGAATTCAGTTTGCTCAAGTGAATTGAAGTCAGGTTTTCGAGTATGAGTTTGGATCTCTAGAAAACCAAGAAAAACCTATGTTCATCAACCTTCCACTAAGGCATTTTGATTGATGATTGGAACTAGCCTTAGGGCTGTATAATATGGATATATTGGTGCTGCCAAATTCAGAGTTTGAAGTCAAGATTGGAGGGACATGTTTGGTCACGTGAAGGATCTCTTGTCTTCATCAAACAAGATCTTGCACATGCTTCCTTTATTGAGGTCAATGATCAGATTTTTGTGAGAAGACAATTGATGAAGCTAAATGACAAATGCAATGGTTGAAATTTGTAAGAGATGAGAAAGTATATTTTGCAACTAGACAAGACTTAGATTATGAATATATTCTTGAAGACTACAAGCTCCAATGGTACACTAATCTATGGCTGAGATTGAATTGTTTTGAATTATGAATGGATCAGATTACAACAAGACTTGAAGGGTTAAGATGACCATTTAAAAGGTGAATCCAATGGTTGTGCATAAGACCATATTCTTGCTTGCAATTTTTGACTTAAAAGAAGATCTTACTTGATTTTTGGAGTCAAAGATGGTTGCAAGTTGCTACACATTTTGTAGGAAATCATTGGAGATACCAAGGCCAAGATTTGGTGTAAGTTTGATCAAATGGTCAAAGATGACAAAATTGTTGGAGATACCAAGGTCAAGATTTGGTGCAAGTTTGATCAAATTGTCAAAGATGGCTTCAAGTGCATATGACAACTCAAATCTTGGAAAGCTAGACTTGGAAAATAATGCAAGTGCAACGGCTACATATTGTAAGGTCAAGATTTAATGATCTATTCATTAAATGGCCAAGATTTGCACATGTAATTGAAGGTCGAGATTTGAAGATGAAAAAGATCCAATGATGGAAATCACAAGAGCTTGGTAAATTATAAAGAGGGGTTCTTCCTCATTCCAACTTGGAGAAGCCAAAATTACATTGAAGAAATTCTTGTTCTCAAAGCTTCCAAGCTAGTTTGTGCCATTGAATCCAAGCTTCTACCCAAGCCACTCTAAAGGCTTCCTCACTATTTTGCTTTTGCAAAGAGGGAGTGCTTCTCATTTGGCTTCTTATTTTCAGATTCGAAAATCCTCATTATTCTTCATTTTCTATCCAACCCGTGAGGTGATATTGTGATTCTTGAGTGTTCCTCAACCCCATTTGCTTAGTGCAAACCTTGAGTGAACCATTTATACCGAACACTTGTAAAAGTCCCTTCATTGGGCAAAAACCTTGTTGAGGTTGAGTTTAAGGGAGTGCTTGAAACCCTTGGTTGTAAAGTTTGAAGATTATCTTGAAATCTTCAGTTTTAAGGGTGACCTAAAAACCCTTGTGAGTTTTGTGGAGCTCTTGAGAAAACCACATCCTTAGTGGAGGTTGGAAAATCCTAGGTTGGTGAACCTAGGTAGTAGATGTAGGAGAAGAGTCTCCGAACTACTATAAATTGTTGTGTGGACTTTCTTGATTGCATTGCTTGCTTGTTGATTGATTAAGTGTTTTGATTGCAGAATTTTCTGAACCACTAGTCTGTCCGTGCACTGTTCACATAGCTAAACTTTGAATTTTAATCTGAATTTTTGATATAGTATTCATTAGGGTGTTGTGATACTGCATACCAAATTTCATTGAATTCTGACTTGATTTGCTAGGTGAAATTTGAGTTGTAAAATCTGTGCGCAGTGTGTTGTTTAAAAAATCTGTTTTTGCAATTCCTTGATTATTTGATAATTGATCATTCACCATATTGTATCACATCTTGCATTGAAATGAATATTGATTAAGATAATCATTAGAGTCCAAATTTGTGTGCTAATTGTTAATTGACATTGATTTCCTTTTAAATTATAAAAAGAGATTCCTATCGGAATTTGGGGACACAATTCACCCCCCCTCTTGTGTTAAGTACGATCCATCACCTACGTGTTGCATCTGCAGCAGTTTTATATTTAATTGTAGACTCTAAGAGACGTTGTTGGGTAACTGTGTGAATCTGTTGGAGTTGAGCAACAAAGTCTTCAGCCTTAACATTGGGACGCTTCAAATTTGAAGTTGGGGCCAGGTCAATTGGGGCACGGGGAGCTACACCATAAACAATCATGAAAGGACTGAATCCTGTGCTGCGGTTAACCGAATGGTTAAAAGCAAATTCTGCCCGAGCTAAACATTGGTCCCAAGTTTTCACATGATCACCAACCAAACTTCGTAGAAGATTTCCCAATGAACGATTCACCACTTCAGTTTGACCGTCCGTTTGTGGATGATATGCACTACTAAAAGTAAGAGCTGTGCGAGTTAGCTTCCACAAGCTACGCCAAAAGTGACCCACAAATCAGGTATCCCTGTCCGAAACAATAGTAAGAGGTAAACCGTGGAGACGATACACCTCACGAAAGTACAAATTAGCCACACGACTAGCATCGGTGGTCTTGCGACAAGGAATAAAGTGTGCCATCTTCGAGAAACGATCCACCACAACATAAATTGCATCATGGCCACGCTGAGTGCGGGGAAGACCAAGGACAAAGTTCATACTCACATCAGTCCACGGTTGCGAGGGCACGGGCAGCGGCATATACAGGCCCGCGTTAGTGGCAACACCCTTAGAAACTTGACAAATTTTGCAACTTTCAACAAAACGAGAGATCTCTCGTCGCATAGAAGGCCAAAAATAAGAAGCTGCAATCAAAGCATAAGTTTTATCGCGACCCATATGACCCTCATTATGGGCTTCTTGAATAATCCGTAGATGTAAACTAGAGACTGGGATGCAAAGTTGGTTGCCCCTAAATAGAAATCCTTCTTGGAGGTGAAAATCAGTGGGTCCATCCCCTGCAACATCCTCCAAAATGACAGAGAAATAAGGATCAGATGAATAAAATTCACAAAGAACATCAAAACCAACAACCTGGTTGCGCATTGTTGAGAGAAAGAAAGCTCGGCGACTTAACGCATCCGCGACTCTATTTAAGGATCCAGCTGTGTGTTTGATAGAGAAGGTGAATTGCTGCAAAAAATTAACCCATGCAGCATGCCGAAAAGAGAGTTTGGATTGGCTGTTGATGTGCTTCAAGGCTTCATGGTCCGAGTAGATCACAAACTCATCATGTATAAGATAACAATACCAATGCTTTAAGGCACGAACAAGAGCATAAAACTCCACATCATAAACACTATATTTGAGTTTGGCACCTGATAACTTCTCACTAAAAAATGCCACGGGTCGAACTTGTTGGCTTAACACTCCTCCAAGGCCCACTTTGGAAGCATCACAATGGAGTTCAAAGTGCTGTTGAAAGTCAGGCAAGACTAGAATTGGAGCACTGGTAAGAGCTTGTTTAATATTTTGGAAAGCTACCGCAGCTTCCGCGGTCCATTGAAATTGTTGCCCCTTCATACAATCAGTAATAGGCGCCATAATAGAGCTGAAATGGGCTATAAACCGACGATAGAAAGAAGCCAATCCATGGAAACTACGCACTTCGGATAACGACTTCGGTTCAGGCCAGTTTCTTA
Source organism: Tripterygium wilfordii (assembly GCF_013401445.1). NCBI lineage: Eukaryota > Viridiplantae > Streptophyta > Magnoliopsida > Celastrales > Celastraceae > Tripterygium > Tripterygium wilfordii. The sequence continues at coordinate 3,018,197 of NC_052248.1, read as the reverse complement.
TTACTTCCACCTTACTCTCATCCAATGCAATGCCCTCACCTGAAATGACGTAGCCAAGAAACAAAACCTTATCAACCATAAAAGAGCACTTACTAATGCCACCAAACAGACTCTCCTTCCGCAGAACAGTTAACACCTCTCGTAGGTGTTGTAAATGTAAAACTCGATCAGCACTAAAAATCAAGATGTCGTCAAAATAAACGACGACAAATTTTCCGATAAAAGGCCGAAGAATTTGATTCATGAAGCGCATAAAAGTACTTGGGGCATTCGTTAGGCCGAAGGGCATAACCAACCACTCATACAATCCCTCCCGAGTCTTAAAAGCAGTCTTCCATTCATCACCCGGTTGAATACGAATTTGGTGGTACCCACTTTTCAAGTCTAACTTACTAAAGATGGTGGCACCTAAAAGTTGGTCTAACAAGTCATCCAACCTTGGAATTGGGAACCGATAGCGAGTGGTGATTTTGTTGATGGCCCTACTATCAACACACATGCGCCAAGAGCCATCTTTCTTAGGCGTCAACAATGCGGGTACGGCACAAGAACTAAGGCTCTCCCGTATATGCCCTTTCATTAATAGCTCCTCAACTTGACGACAAAGTTCTTCGGGTTCTTTTGGGCTCATTCGATAGTGTGGACGGTTGGGAAGACTGCTCCCTGGCACTAAATCAATCCGATGTTGAATTTCACGCAATGGTGGCAAACCATTCGGTAACTCTGCTGGGAAAACATCAGCGTATTCCTCTAATAATTCTTGTACACATGTTGGTATACTGGTACCCTCCACTACTTCCTTAGTCAACAAAAGATATACCACATCAGCATCTTGCAATTCTTCTTCAAAACGGGACAGAAAAAGACAAGTCAAGTTTCCAATGTGGGTTTTATCCACAGTGGAAGGCTGGTCTTGACTGGGAACTAGCACAATTTTCACCGATTCGAACACAAAACTATAAGTATTCTTTCGACCATCATGTATTGCATATCGGTCGAACTGCCATGGCCGACCCAACAGGAGATGACAAGCATCCATGTCAACAACATCACACCAAACCTGATCCCTATACTTCAGACCCACCGAAAAATGAATTTTGCACCTTTTCGACACTTTAACTTCAGTACCATTCTTGATCCACGCAAGCTTATAGGGCTTTGGATGCTCTTCTATTCTCAACCCCAATTTTTGTATGACAGTTACAGCCACCACATTTTCACAACTATCAGAGTCGATTATGAAACTACACACTTTACCACTAATGGTACAAGTAGACTGGAACACAGCACTCCTCAACCAACTCTCACCATCTGCGGTACGTGGAGTATAACAAGCCCTACGAACCACTAATGAGGTGCCATGATCTCCCACGACTAGCTCCTCCACCAATTCATCCTCTTTTTTTACATTAGGCTGCATATCCTCCTCGAATTCATCCGGGTCATGCTCATCCACCTCTAACAACAACGCCTTCCCAGTACGGTCTCCTTTACGACATTCAAATGACCGATGTCCCATTTCACCACATTTATAACACTTAATGTCTGAATTGCTCACTCGATAAGAAGTAGGAATTGTCTGCTTGCTAGGAACCGGACCACTCAAATTCGTCTTGTCACTGGGCACGCTAGTTTTACCACGGTCAGTGTTAACCCCTCCCCAAAGATTGTCACCCCCTTTTCGATTCAAACGATTCTCCAACTGCTTGCCTCTTTGATAGGCCTCAGCCACTGAATACAAGCTGAACATATTCAAAACATCCAGGAACTGTGTTCGCATTCCTCCCACATAACGCGAGACCAATTGTTCTTCAGTCTCCATTATGCCATTTCGTGCTATCAGTTGATAAAACTCAGTGGTATAATCATCAATCCCACGGGTTCCCATCCTCAAATTTTGCAGCTGTTGATACAAGGTGTGAGTATAATTATATGGCAAGAAGGCGAACCTCATATACTTCTTCATCTAGCTTCTCCCAAGATTCTACCTTACTCTTTCCCTGCCTCACACGGTTCAGTTTGAACTGATGCCACCAGGCCGCAGCGCGCCCTCGAAGACGTGTAGCCACTAAAGGTACCCTCTTTTGTGGAGGTACTTCCTTGAATTCGAGCACTTCCTCCACGGCATAGAGCCAATCTAGGAACTCTTCAGCCCGTAGCCCCCCCACAAATTCTGGGATATCCACACGAATCCCAGCTTCCCAACGACTAACATTTGAAGCTCGATTTACTTCCCTGCCATAACCTCGTGATTCCATGGGTGCAAATGGGTTATCGAACCCCAGTTCTGACCCATCTGTTACTGATTCACCAACATCACTCACAGACTGCCTTCTAGACTGCGCTCGCAGCTCCTGTAGTGCTGCCGTGATTCCATCCATCTGCTGGACCAGCGAAGCCACCTGATCTGAGAGTTGACCCATCTCTTCACGATGATGTATTTCGCCCACACTCGCGTTTCTGTAGATCCAGACCCAAGCCCAGCAACAAGCAGACCCTAACTAGCCACTTTAACCAATGTTAAGATTGACCCACTTATATACTGCAACTCAAGCCTTGAATCCACCGATGTGGTATCTCACATTCGGTGTTTACATCAACTTCCCAGTAGCTTCTTATCCAGATCAGTTTGCCTTAAGCAGCACTTGAAAGAACGTCCGTAAAATTTGACATACGCAAAACTCCAAAAAAATAAGAATAAAAAGTTAAACCCAAACAGAGCATATGCATAAGCAAGAGCGCAGTCAACAACTGAAAATGGCATAAGAAGGGCCGTGAACCAGTTAAGTTCTCGAACTAATCTATAATCTATCTATCTATCTATCTATAAGTAATATAAGATGGGAGGCATGTCAGTGTATTTGCGGGCGAGTTCCTCTTGATTTTTATACTCACGCGGTTTGGCTTTGTGTGTACCTTGGTTTATGGGACCCGCATTCTCTTCTTTTCCTGGTGTTGGCATGTGACTGGGATTTTTGTGAGCTGTTTTATGGGTCCCACGTATATTAACGTTGTGCACTGCCAGTTCAACCAAGAGATTCATGCATGGGAGACACCTGTTATTGCTGAATTCATAAGATTGACACGTGTTGCTACTTTCAATTCTTCCACCATATCCTGCCAAACCTCTCACCTCTCTTTCGATCTCATAGCCAGACCACCGCCATCACCATCCCTCCTCCGCCAGTCACAATAGCGTCTCCCGTCGGTGCCAGCCAAGGCCATGTTCAGTATGGCCATCTTTTGTCTATGGTTTTCTGCAGGTGCATTATTGGATCCTAGAGACTTCGTTTCTCCCATTTGTCGTGATGATGAAGCTGGTGCAGATGGTTGAACCCTCCAGTGTTTTCTTTATCGGTTCTCTTTTCTCCAACTTATCAATACTTTTTTGCTCTAAATGGGCTCCTCGATTTCTATTGGACCTTGCACCAGAAACTTGGGTTTCTTGGATTCTTAACTGGTGTTTTCTTTTCTGGCTCTGATTTTTTGCAGGTAAATTATTGGATCTGGACACTTGGTTTCTTCCATTTATGGTTTGAAGAAGCCGCAGATGGTTGATTCTTCAAGCATTATCTTTTTGGCTCCTTTTTTTTCCATACTTATCAAGACTTATTCGCTCTAAATGGACTCCCACTTCTTCTTCTCCAACAATGTCATCAAACTTTCTTGGGGGCCAACTATGATTGGATCCAGCAGAAGGAAACCCAGCAACAACAACGTGGGTTACTCTAATTCTCGATTGGTGTTTTCTATCATGGATCTGATTTACTGGTGGTTTATTGGTTCCTGAAGATATGGTTTCTTCCATTTGTGGTGATGAAGAAGCTGCGGATTGTTGACTCTTCGAGTATTTTGCTTTTGGCTTCTCTTCTTCCAACTTATAACGACTTCTCTTCTTCCACCACATCTCCCGAAGGCTGTTTCCACTATTCTTTCTTCTTGCAGTGATTCAAATTGGCGCACTAGATCTGCCACCTGACATATCTACGAACTTTTATGTACAGGTATGATACTTCTTAAAACCCGCATAGGAAAATTTTGTCTTTAGAACCTACTTTTTTTTTCCCAGCTGTACAGCTTATCTTTGGCATGTAAGCATTGTCTTCTCTATTCCAAAGATTGTATGTTACAGCGGAACCAATCAACCAGATAAATTTAGCGACTTTTATTCTACCGTATACAAGCCACATCTACAACAAAATTGCCTTGGATGATTCTTTTTTCCGCTGATCTTAGCATATTTACAAGGTTTTTTTTGTTGCCATGATTCAAAATGGTTCATTTATATGGTACTTTCTTACCAGTAGTTCTTGCCTACTAAATTTATGAAGGCCTTTTCCTTTTGCTTTTGAAAGAATTTATGGTGGTTTCTAAACGTGAATGATAAAATGTTGTCTACTTACTGGTACGAAGGCCTGATAAAGAACCCATTGTCTATAGGTCCTTTTCTCATCAGAATCTTGCTTCTATCTTCGATGGCGTCAGTCTACAAAAACTGTGGTTAGTTTAGCGAATTAATGTTCTACGTTATTTCTACTGCTTCGAATTTTGCTTATGTGTCATATAACAATGTTTATTCCATAAAATTTTTAGATATTGCAACACATGAAAGCAAGTGGGAAGGAGCATTCGATGCCCTATCAAGTGATACCAAGGTATAGGGCTTTGGAGCAAAAAAAATTTCCAGATAGTTTTTGGAATTCTTTTTACATTTTCGTGCCAATAAAATCAAAGATTAAAATAATGACACTCCAAAAGCCCACCTCTCCCTCTCCACCATGATAAAAGAACTTTCAGAGGGAAGTCATTTTAATTTTTGAATGATTGTTGAAATGTGGTGTTGACATCTTTAACCCATATATCTTTAGAGCCAGTCGGTGTTTGCACTCATCGGGAAGACACATGTTAGTTTCTTCATGTTATAGGGCTCAATTTAGTTGTTGGGAAGACACATGCTAGAAACTACAAACTCACAAAGTCTATATGTTTAAATATTTTTCAGGCAACTGTCGAGGAAGGTATTGTAGTTGTTGGTGGGTGTATGATCTACTGGGAATTGCATCAAAGGTGATGGCATAATGCCGAGGGAAAAGTAAGCGCTATATCATCTTTATGCTTTGTTAGCTATATCATTTGATAATTTTGGCTCCAGTAAAATCTGGATCTTAATTTTGCATCCTGTGAATACAGTAGTACTACCATAGTACCATATTTGCGGCATCAATTATCAAGTTTTCTTTCACAAGTAAATGCGTTGCTTTTGATAGTTAGTTATTTTTCTTAGGCAATTGAACTCATGGTATGCAGGTATTCGTTCGACAGCCATTGAGGTCCAAATGTCCAATCACCATATGTGGCTTAGGATGTGAATCTTCGGATTCTTAGCATTTGGGGTTCTAATATTAAGGTAAGAATTTTTTCATTGTTTTTACTCACTGTGTTTTCACCTATATGTTTTGTTTCTTGCTGATATGTTTATATTTTTCCTTTAAATTTTTTAAGCCTGTAAATCATTCAAAAATTTAGATTAGTTTTTTGGATAATTATATATATAGAAATGGTTTGTTCTTTTTGGTGTAGAGTGAAGGCTCTGAAAGAGATGGTATAGTGATTAGCGAAGATTGGGAAGGATCCATGCGGCAGATAAAGGAATTGAAGGGTGTCAAGTACTAATAGGAAAGGTATTTGAGAGCAATGTTTCATTGCAATAAAAAATTGTTTTAATTATTTTTGTTACATCTTGATTATTCCTTTTGGCTTATCTGCTGACCTTTTGTTTCTTAGTCTAGCCATATGGTGAAAAATATTTATATAGTGTTGTGTGAACTACGATTTTTCTCTGTTTTATTTTTAGAAAGTTTGCTTAAAATAAATGTTGTGGCTAATGATATTTGTAATTATTTTTTAAAATTCTAGCATCTGATTTACTACAATATCTGAATAAAAAGTTAAATCAAATTTATGTACTTATGTTTTATACGCAAATTGTCATTTCAGATATTCTGTCTCATGGTATCCTGCTTTAGTCCCATTACGGAACTTTATTAGGTTAGCTATGCACTTTACATGTTTCTAATGATTCACTTATTGTTGTCTTCTTAGAAACTAATATCAATGACTCATGGGGGACTTCGGTATGGTTGAACGAGGAATTGGATAATTGGATTTGTCAATTTATAATGCATCTCATCTTACATCTACCAAGCAATAACAGGTAATTATTGTCCTACTGAATTATGTATAACTATTGTAATTGAAGGAATGTGGATTTTACTCAGTGATACAAGGCCAGTGTGAAGTTATGATCTTTTGGCCGACTTACATTTTTTTGCAGAAAGAAGCTAATGACTGAATTTCATTCATGAAGAAACTTTAGTAACATTTATGTGAGTATCTTGATGAAAAGTCCAAACACGGAAACACCAACAAAGTATGACTTTCGAGGGACCAAAGTGGGTTTCGTGTTGGGTGTTCACATGAGCTGCATTGTTATTTTAGTTAATAGCTTATACCTTTTTAATGTAGGATATGATTCTAATGTTGGATATGGGTGCAATGTTTTGACAATACTAATATGAAGATGTTTTGCTATTCTAGGACTATTACTTAGCACCATCATTGCAGAAGCTTATTATTAAAGCATTTTATATGTAATTTTTAATTCATTATTGACAGTTTATTAAAATACTATACATATCATTCTTCCAACTGCAAACAAACACAATGCTACCATCTTTAAGTGTTACTGGATCAAACCATCAAGTAGACACAAACTTAGCAATCTTTCTCACCAGAAGACTATATACATATGTCGTAAATTTTTAAATTCTTTTCCATGCAGGACAATAATAACAAATCTTGAAACATACATCTTCTCACCAACAAATACTCCAACAAAACTAATATAGAAGAAATTCACCCGCGCGAAGCGCGCGGGTGAAGAGCTCGTTGTTTCATAACACGTAAGGGAACAGGAAGAAGCACCAACCTGTTCCACCCAGGCTGCAATTATCACATAAAGAAAAAAAAAATCCATCAACCAGTAAAGTAAAGGTGATGCACTTTTCCTTGGATATTATATTAAGAAACAACTTATTATCACGACCCAAATGTGAGCACGTGACCGGTGCATGGTCCCAATGAATTCGAATGCCCACTAAGGCCAGGCAAGCCTCAAAACAGAGATCCGATTACTCAAATTGAATTGGAAATTATAATTCACATAAAGTTGGTAACTTCAAAATAACATCTGGGCGTATTAGCTATACGCACTAGAATTCTTTTTCCCTTCTTCTTCTTCATCTTCTTAGATCTGAGATGTACTAAGTTCATATCTAAAATCCTACAGATATGAGATCATACAGTTATAATGTTACTCTTTCAATGTTAATGTTTCGAAAATGCAACATTATGCAATCAAATAATTCGACTTATTTTCTTAATCATCTATGTTTTGAAACTATAAAATTATATAATCAAAATATTAGCATTATATGAAATAGATTGACTTTTTAATGTCTATGTTATAGTTTGAAACAGTAACATCATGCTAACAAAAGGGACCAACTTTGGGACTTCCTTTCCGGTGGCCGTTTTGGACAGAATCTGGCTGAGCATTGTGGATCTCAGTGAGGGGAGGCTAACGACAATAGTGATGTAGCGAATCGTCGTCGAAATCGTCTAGATTTGAGACTTTTTCTTTCATGCTACTGAAAAAGTAACATGAAGTGGTATATAGCGAAGGTAGTGATGTAATTGACATTTTCATGAGTACTTATCTCAATGTTTTTTTACATAGACCTAAATATCCAAAAGTCTTTCTTTAAGATGCCTGCCTCAAATTTCCCCTCTTCATAATTTGCAAAGACCGACAAGTATGATTGGGGCCATCAACCAAAAATCCAAGCTTTGAGCTTTATAGAATCGTTCAGGTCCATTCTTGATAAAAGCAGGCCAAGCTATCAAAAGTAAACACCGTGCAATGTCATTCGAAGACTTCTCCCATGCAAGTCCAAAAAACATGAGCAGTTTCATTACTTCAAATCAAGTCGACAAGACATGCTTGACTTAACTTTCAGTGAGGGAAAGACTTTGAAATTTCAATGACAGCTAGCGTTTCCCAAATTATAGGTTTTTTTGGGTTATAACATTTTTAAAAAATTAATTACACAAACAATATATTTATTTTTTATTACTAAATTGACATCATGTGCTACTAAGACTCCGTTTCGTAGAGCAACTAGAGCTTATTTGTTATCAAAATAAATTAGCTTAATAAATAGTAAAAAACAAACTAACTTATAAGAAGTTAAATAAATTATTAGGTATTTGGTAAACCTTATAGCAGACCTTAGTTTATAAGTTGTCAAATCCTAATAATTTGTTATTTTATGATTTTATTTTTTGGTAAATTTATTTATTTTATTATAGATTTTTTTAAAATTTAAATTTATATATTACAAGATATTTTTATATAAATAAAAGTAAAATTAATATTGAAATTTTTATAATATTATATATAATATTATCTTAATAAAAAAAAAGAATAAATAAAAAATAAAAAAATGAAAGTTCTAAAAATAAGTTTCAATTGTAAGATAGCTTATCGAGGATATTTGATAGTGCGTCCACTGTACCAAATTGTCATTAAGAGGAGCGCAAATTTTAGTAAAAACTAATTGTGCTATTGCCACTGCCAGTAGCCAAATTAAAACTAATTATCCAATATTTATATTTAATATTAATAACTATAACTATTGTCTGGTAAAATAAATAATCTTATCCTGAAAGACATTGCTAATAACTATAACATTCATCCAATGATACAATTCTAAGCAAAATAAGAAAATTAGCCAAAATAAAAAAAAAGTTCTCATTAACTATTTAATATAGATAATTATAATTATAATTGATGACACTCGAGTAAGTTAAATGATAAAATATATCATTATGAATTGCCTGTAAGTATGTTAGTAGTTAATCTAATTTGAATTTTTTTTGGAAACTTAAAAAAATGGAAGGGGAAAGTTGAGAGTAGACAAAAGGAGAATAGATTAGGAATTAATTAAATAAAAAAAATTTATATTCAATTGAGAATAAATGTGCAGAATTTATTTAAAATGGGTGGGAAAAGATTAATATGAAGCAAGTTAATGAAAATTGCCCAAAAATATTTATAAAAGACTAGAAAAATTGATGGAATATACCCACGCATCGCGTGGGATCTCAACTTGTTTTCTTGAAGTAAAAGATGTCATATATTCTTTGTCACGTCAGCATATTTGAATGGAAATTTTGTATAGGGGGCTAACGGAGCCCGATATGCAAAGTAGAATGGCTTGTTTAACCTGAAAAATTGAACATGGGCTTGTTTGATAATTTTTGAAAGTACAGGGGTTTTTCAACACTTATCCTAACTCATGTAAAAAGAAAACCTCAATAGGTAAATTAAATTGATTATAAACCGGTTCTAAACCCTGCATTTTATTTGCTACTAGAAAGAGAACTCCGAACACTGAGTACTCCCTAGTTGATAGCTTACTGACTTGAGCGTCGAAGAGATCTCAAAAGTATACTCTTGGGCCTCTTTTTATCTTAAGTGTTCTGATGTACAGGCCGTACTTAGTAAAATTGAGGACACCATATGACGTCAATGCTATTGTCTGATATGTCATCAGATTAGAAGATTGCAGCAGTTTTCTTTTTCGTTATTTACTTTTGTAGTTATCTTTCAAATCATTCAACCAACCAACAATGAATGAATTGGAAAAATTGCACAAAACAGCTTCAACAATATTTGATGTTTGAGAGCAATGTTTTGTGGTCCTCCTTAAAACAGTTAGCATCATTTGTGGTTAATTTCGACACCATCAATTTGATGAGAGCAATGTTTGTGGTCCGAGGCAAAAGCATCATTTGAGGTTTATTTCCACGCAGTTAATTGTGCTATTGATATACAATTGTGAGTACTTGACTTTGAGTGAAGGGAAGACTTTGAAATTTCAATGAGAGCAACTTTTTCCCAAATTTTACGCTTATATATATGTGGCAGGCTTATCTCTCCCTTTGATTCATCATCTCATCATATCCAATGGCTTCTTCTTCAATATTATTGTATCACTTACGGTTTATGGCCTTGCTTTCCTTGCTATTAATCTTGGTTTTTCCTATGCACATGACACCTCTCCTATGTCACAATGAAGAAAGCTTGGCATTGCTGCAATTCAAGCGAAGCTTTGCCGTCGACAAGTCAGCTTCTTATCATCCCTCTGCTTATCTGAAGACGATATCATGGAATCAACAAGGAAAGAATCCAGACTGCTGCTTGTGGGATGGTGTGGTGTGTGATCAACGCACCGGCAGTGTCATTAGCCTTGACCTCAGTAGTAGCCGCCTCTATGGTTCTATCAATTCCAGCAGTAGCCTCTTCCATCTAGGCCACCTACAAAGCCTTAATCTTGCGGACAATCATTTCAACTTCTCCGAAATTCCGTCCGGGTTTCGCAGTTTTCCAAGGCTAGCTCATCTCAATCTCTCCTCCTCCGTATTCTACGGTAAGATTCCATTAGAAATAGCAGAGTTGAGTAGATTGAGATCTCTTGATTTGACTGGAAATTTGGATGCATCAAATGCAAAAATGCTGGAGCTCACAAGTCCAGACCTGATGTGGTTAGTTCAAAATTTAACTCACATTGAGAAACTACATCTTAACAATGTAGATTTATCTGCTCCAATCCCTGAAAAGGTTGCAAATTTGTCTTCATTATCATCTCTTAGTCTCCGTAATTGTGGCCTGCTTGGTAGATTTCCGATGGGAATTTTTGAACTACCAAATTTGCAGTTTCTCAATTTGGGGGTGAATAAAGAACTTGTTGGTCATCTGCCTGAATTTCACTGGAGCTCTCCTCTCAAGTTTTTATTGCTTCGAGAAACAAAATTCTCAGGTGAACTTCCTCCTTCAATAGGAAACCTTCATTCCTTTATTGAATTGAATATTCATATTTGCAACTTTTCGGGTCCAATCCCTTCTTCCCTCGGTAATCTTAGCAAGATCACCTCCCTTGGACTCGGTGGCAATAACTTCTTTGGCCAAATCCCTTCTTCATTGGCAAACCTTACACAACTTACCTCTTTCTCGATTTCAGGCAATGATAATTTTAGTTGTGAGTCCTTGTCCTGGCTTGAAAAGCAAACCAAATTCCTTCGGTTGAACCTTGAGAATTGCAATATAAGTGGTGAAATCCCTCACTTTCTCAAAAACTTCACTCAACTCAATCATTTACAATTCTGGTCTAATCGTTTAAGAGGTCAAATTCCACATTGGCTAACAAACCTCACTCGGTTAGCCAACTTAGCCCTTGTTAATAATGAATTCCACGGCCTTTTTCCTCATCAACTTTCAGAACTTGTTAATCTTGAATATATAAATTTGAGAGGAAATCACTTGAGCGGCATTGTTAATCTAAACCCATTTTTCAACCTCCAACACATGGAAACCTTTGATATATCAGAGAACGATTTTACATTGCTCCATGTGACCAATGCAAACGCTACTCTTGGAAAGTGGCGCCAGCTAGCACTCGACTCATGCAACTTGAGGGAGTTCCCTGACTTCTTGAGGTACCAAGACAATCTGGAGTTCTTGGGTCTCGTTGGAAATAAAATCCACGGCCAGATTCCGAGCTGGTTATGGAACATAAGTAGAGAAACTTTGGAGTATATTGGACTTGATTACAATTTTTTGACTGCCTTTGAGCAACCAGCATTGGTCTTGCGCCTTCGTAGTCTAAAATTCCTAGGGCTAAATTGTAACAAGATCCAAGGTCCAGTCCCCAGACCACCACCTTCCATTCTCAAGTATCTCATCTTTAACAACAGTTTCAGTGGAGAAATTTCTTCAACCTTCTGCAATCTACCTCAACTGTATGGCCTTGATTTGTCATTCAACAACTTGAGTGGCATGCTTCCGCAATGTTTGTTCAACAAGCCGAACAATCTGGAAATACTACTTCTGGATCATAACTTCTTCCATGGACTCATTCCTGAAACATTGACAATTAGCAATAAGTTGAAGATGATCAGTTTAGAGTACAATGCACTGCAAGGAACATTGCCGAGGTCATTGGCGAATCATACAATGATAGAATATCTAAATCTTGGCTACAATCAGATTAGTGATGCATTCCCCTATTGGCTGGGAGCTCTGCATAATCTGCAGGTCCTCGTCTTGAGATCCAACAAATTTTTTGGTGCAGTTGGAAGCCCTGAAACAGGTTTCGAGTTCTCCATGTTGCGGATCATTGATATCTCCTACAATGGTTTCACCGGCATTCTACCATCTAAGTACTTTCAGAATTGTAATGTCATGAAGAATTCTGATGTGGATCAATTTTCTTATATGAAGGAAACTGCATATTTGTCCGGCATTACTATGGATTCCTATTATAAACTAACTTTGGTCAACAAAGGTGTCAGCTTGGATTATGAACAGATACCAGAAGTCTTTGCAGCGATTGATCTTTCAAGCAACAAATTTGAAGGGGAGATCCCGGAATCCATTACAACTTTAAAGAATCTCCGTTCACTTAACCTTTCCAACAACCGTCTCTCAGGCCACATCCCATTGGGTATAGAAAACCTCACAGTGCTCGAATCGTTGGATTTTTCGAGCAACATGCTTTCAGGAAAGATTCCACTGGAGCTTGCACAACTCACATCCCTTTCATTCTTTAATGTCTCTCATAATCAACTCATAGGTCCTATACCACAAGGAAAACAATTTGCTACATTTGAGAACAGTTCATACAAGGACAACTTGGGATTGTGTGGGAAGCCACTGTCGAAGTTGTGCGGAAATTCAGGGGAGTCACCTCCATCGCATTCGACGGGTGAAGATGATCAGGGCTCAGGTGGTTCTTCAGCATATGTTTTGTGGATGGTGGTTGCAATAGGATATGCAGGTGGACTGATTGTTGGAGTTGTCGTCGGACTCAGATTCACCGCATCAAAACATGAATGGTTTGTGGAAACCTTTGGCAGGAGGCAACAAAAAAGGAGAAGGCTGAGAAGAAGAGGACATAGAGTTTGAATTTCCCAAGGCATTTCCATATGTATGAATTATAGATATGGTTCAACTATCTTCTTATTTTGTTCCAGTTCTCTGTGTGTGGGGTTTTTTTTTTCCTTTCCCTCTCCTTCCTTCCTTTTTATGTTTCTCTATCCGTGTCTTATATTCCATCTCTCTTCTGTTTTTATTAGGTTTCGTTGCTGCTGGAAATTGTATCCAAGTCTTCTCTGTTTGGTTGGAGCAGAAACACCAGAAGCAAGCCGCTGTTTCTTAAAAAGCTAGTTTGCCTAGTTAGTCTTTTTGTGTGTTCTGTTGACTCAGTTGATAGAACATGTGCACCCAAAAAAAAAAATCAATGACGCCAGAGTCTCAATGGCTTCTTCCTTATTGTATCACTTGCGGTTTATGGCCATGCTTTTCTTGCTATTCATCTTCGTTTTTCCTACGCACATGACACCACTCCTATGTCACAATGAAGAAAGCTTGGCATTGTTGCAATTCCACCGAAGCTTTGTCATCGACCAGTCGGCTTCGTCTGATCCCTATGCTTATCCAAAGACGATATCATGGAATCAACAAGGAGAGAATCCAGACTGCTGCTTGTGGGATGGTGTGGTGTGTGATCAACACACAGGCCACGTCATTAGCCTTGACCTTAGTAGCAGCTGCCTCTATGGTTCTATCAATTCCAACAGTAGCCTCTTCAATCTACGCCACCTTCAAAGCCTTGACCTTGCCGACAATCACTTCAACTCCTCCCAAATCCCTTCCGGGTTTGGCAGTTTTCCAAGGCTAGCTTATCTCAATCTCTCCTCCTCTAGATTCTATGGTAGAATTCCATTAGCAATAGGAGGGTTGAGTAGATTGAGATCTCTTGATTTGACAGGAGATTTAGATGCATCCAACGCAAGATTGTTGAAGCTCACAAGTCCTGACCTGATGTGGTTAGTTCAAAATTTAACTCACATTGAGAAATTGCATCTTGACAATGTAGAATTATCTGCTGCAATACCTGAAATGGCTGCAAATTTGTCTTCATTATCATCTCTTAGTCTCTATAATTGTGGCCTGCTTGGGAAATTTCCAATGGGAATTTTTGAACTACAAAACCTGCAGTTTCTCAATGTGGGGGTAAATGAAGAACTTGTTGGTCATCTGCCTGAATTTCACTGGGGCTCTCCTCTTGAGTTTTTATTGCTTCAACACACAAAATTCACAGGTGAACTTCCTCCTTCAATAGGAAATCTTCATTCCTTGACTGCTTTGGATATTATTTATTGCAACTTTTGGGGTCCAATCCCATCTTCCCTTGGTAATCTTAGCAAGATCACCCTCCTTGGACTCAGAGACAATAACTTCTTCGGCCAAATCCCTTCTTCATTGGCAAACCTTACAAAGCTTACGTCTTTCACAATTTCAGGCAATGATCATTTTAGTTGTGAGTCCTTGTCGTGGCTTGAAAATCAAACCAAATTCCTTGAGTTGGTCCTTAAGAAATGCAATATAAGTGGTGAAATCCCTCAATTTCTCAAAAACTTCACTCAACTCAATCAGTTACAACTCACGCGTAACTATTTAAGAGGTCAAATTCCACATTGGCTAACAAACCTTACTCGGTTAGCCAACTTAGCCCTTGATTATAATGAATTCCACGGTCCTTTTCCTCATCAAATTTTAGAACTTGTGAATCTTGAAGTGATTGATTTGACCGGAAACCACTTGAGCGGCATTGTTAATCTAAACTCATTTTTCAATCTCCAACACATGAAAGCGTTTAGTATATCAGAGAATGATTTTACATTGCTCCATGTGACCAATGCAAACGCTACTCTTCGAAAGTGGAGCGGGCTTGGACTTGGCTCATGCAACTTGAGGGAGTTCCCCGACTTCCTTAGGTACCAAGATGAACTGCAAGGCTTGAATCTCGCCGGAAATAAAATCTACGGCCAGATTCCGAGTTGGTTATGGAACATAAGTAAAGAAACTTTGGAGATTATGGACCTTGATTTCAATTTTTTGACCGGAATTGAGCAACCTGCATTGATCTCGCGTCTTCCTAAACTAAAAGTCCTATGGCTACGTGGTAACAAGATCCAAGGTCCAGTCCCCATACCACCACCTTCCATTGTTGACTATACCCTCTCAAACAACAGTTTCAAAGGAGAAATTTCTTCAACATTCTGCAATCTACCTTACCTGTATGCCCTTGATTTGTCATTCAACAACTTGAGTGGCATGCTTCCGCAATGTTTGTTCGACAAGGAGAGCAATTTGAACATTTTAAATCTCGAACAAAACTTGTTCCGTGGAACCATTCCTGAAACATTAACGAATGGAAGTAAGTTGAGGATGATCAATTTAGGGCATAATGCATTGGAAGGAACATTACCAAGGTCATTAGCTAATCATACAATGTTAGAGCTTCTACATCTTGGTGACAATCAGATTAGTGACACATTCCCCTTTTGGTTGGGAGCTTTGCCTGATCTGCAAGTCCTCATTTTGAGATCCAACAAACTTTTTGGTGCAGTTGGAAGCCCTGCAATAGGTTTTGAATTCTCAACGTTGCGAATCATTGACATCTCCTACAATGGTTTCACCGGCATTCTACCATCAAAGTACTTTCAAAAGTGGAACGGCATGAGAAATTTTGAGATGGATCAATTTTCGTATATGGCACAAAATACGACCACTTTGGTTAGCGGAGGTGTCAACATGGATTCTAGTTTCGTGCTCCGACAAGTTTACAATTATCAATTAACTTTGGTTAACAAAGGTGTCAACATGGATTATCAGAAGATACCAAAAGTCCTTGCAGCTATCGATCTTTCAAGCAACAAATTTGAAGGGGAGATCCCGAAATCCATTACAACTTTGAAGAATCTCATTTTCCTTAACCTCTCCAACAACCGTCTCTCAGGCCACATCCCATTGGGTATAGAAAACCTCACAGTGCTCGAATCGTTGGATTTTTCGAGCAACATGCTTTCAGGAAATATTCCACGAGAGCTCACGCAGCTGACATTCCTTTCATTCTTTAATGTCTCCTGTAATCAGCTCATAGGTCCTATACCACAAGGAAAACAATTTGCTACATTTGAGAACAATTCGTACAAGGACAACTTGGGATTGTGTGGGAAGCCATTGTCTAAGTTGTGCGGAAATGCAGGGGAATCGCCTCCATCGCCTTCGACTGGTGAAGATGATCAGGGCTCGGGTGGTTTTTCAGCATATGTTTTGTGGATGGTGGTTGCGATAGGATATGCAAGTGGACTGGCTGTTGGAGTTGTTGCCGGACTGAGATTCACCGCATCCAAACATGAATGGTTTGTGGAAACCTTTGGCAGGAGGCAACAAAACAGGAGAAGGATTAGAAGAAGGGGACAGAGAGTTTGAATTCCTCAAGGCATTTCCATATGTATGAATTATATACATGCTTCAAGCATCTTCTTATGTGGTTCCAGTTTTCTATGTGTGTGTTTTTTCTTTTTTATGTTTCTCCATCCGTCTATTATATTCCATCTCTCTACTGTTTTTATTAGGTTTAGTTGCTGCTGGAAATTGTTTCCAAGTCTTCTGTGTTTGGTTGGTGCAGAAACACCAGAAACAAGCCGCTGTTTCTTAAAAAGTTAAGTTTGCCTGGTTAGTCTTTTTTCTGTGTTCTGTTGACTCACTTGAGAGAACATGTGCACCAAAAAAAAAAAAAAAATCAATGACGCCCGGGTCACAACTAGTGTATGAGAGTTGCAGGGTCTTGTATGTTGTCTTAATTTGAGATATGGATTGTAATTAGTTTACCTATAATTAGTTATAATGACCACAAATCCTCCTTTGGAGTTATTTAGTATTTTGGATTAAAAAAATTTTGGAAAAAAAAAATACTAAACCCTAAATCTTAAATGCTAAACCTTATAATCTCAAATTCTAAACCATATACTAAATTCCAAGCAATAAATCATAACTCCTAAATTTAATAACACAAAAAATTAAAAAAAAAATATTTAGAGGGATTTGGGGTTGTAATTACAGCCACACTTTTTCTCCTGAGTTTACCAATGACTTGTCAGGGTGGATTCCATGTTTAAAAAAAAAAATTATTTGAAGATATAAGGAGTTTTTTCTTTTGAGTTTTTACATTGCAACGGCTAGATCACATCAACGGTAATATTTTCAGCTAATAACAGCCATTATCCATATATCAGATGCAAAATCTAGATAAACTCCTTCATGTGAATGATGCTAACACTGAAGCTCTTCCTCTGCTACTATGGACATGATAATCTCTAGAACTTCCTCAACCCAAACTCTGAACTCCAATACAGATCGATGAAGACAACTTTGCCAACATATGTGCCACTTTGTTTGAGTCCCTTGGAACATGATGCAAACTGAAAGATCGAAATGAAGAAGCGCGACATTGAATATTCCTTAACAATTGGTCCTCACAGAGATAAATATTCATGGTCCCCTGAGATAGCTTTGATGATGTTTTTGCAGTCTCCTTCAAAAATAATATTGTGAAAGCCCAAATCAGCAGCAATTTTCAGAGCATGCAGCGCAGCCATAGCTTCGGCAAGTGTGGGGGTCAAGGTATGTCGGACGAAAATCCATGCTTGAAGCCAAAACCTGTCCCGATTCATCTCGAATAATACTTCCGAAGCCCGTGCATAGTCGATGATTATCCGTTGCAGCATCCCAATTAATTTTTATGAATCCTGCCGGCCGGAGGAGGCTCCCACCTTCTTGTTGGAATAGCCGTTTGTACTTCATTAGGATCCATATTTGAAGGTTATATTACTTGGTTTCAATTGTTTCATGATAACTTCATTTAGAATAGCATTAAAAATATATTTTTTAATATACATGTAGAAATAAATTATCAAATCGTTTTTTAATTGTTTCAAGAAAAAGAGCCACACACATGTCATTGACTCATTGATGTACGCTCTAGTGTTGATTTCTAGAACTAAAAATGAATCAGTGATATTGCACAAAAATTGATTGATACTAGAAGACATTTTTTTGCCATGAATATGGTCAAGAATTTGTTTCAAAATCGAATAGGTGACCAATGGTATAATTTATTTGTACGTGTACATTGAAAAATATTTTTTTGATGCTATTCTAAACGAAGTTATCATAAAACGATTTGAAAATATGAAAAATCGTTGAGAATATTTGTAAATCAATTTTGAATTATTATTTATCGTTATTCTATAAGCTTTTGATTTTTATTGTTGTTTTTCATCATTTTGAATGCATAATTAATAAATAATCAAAAACAATGTCCAGGATGGATGGCTTTACCCCTCCTTACACAAAATTTTGTTTTCACCCCTGTTTGTGGACGTAGGCTTTTGCCGAACCACATAAATATCTTGTGTCGCTTACTGTTCCTTCTTTGATTATTTATCTATATTTTGCATTGATTTGTGTTTGGCTGTACTGAATCATTGCGTGCTTAGTTTGCAGATAATACATACCAAATCACACAAACAAATTCTTCTAATTAGTCATTTCATTATTTGTCTTCCACACGTTTGTGTTGTGTCATCGTGTGCCCGCAGTTTTAATTCAAGACAAGCTCCGTATGAATTTTGACTAAAATTTTGTAGGGCTTTTAACTTAAAAGAACAAAAAAAAAAAGAGTTGTATTCCAACAAGGATAAGCTAAAATAAAATTTCAGAAAAAATAATAAAACCTAACAACTTATAAAAATGACCCTGAGAGCAATTCTCGTGTCACGTGAACTTCTTCTTCCTCTTATTTTCTCTCTTCTTCTCTCTTCTTCTTCCTTCACGCCAACCACCGAAAGTTGGCCATTTGGCCATCGTTTTCGATGAATGAACTATTGAAATGAAGCTTTAGGTCAGTCCGATCAAAACTCAGTCTTCATTGACAGTTGATTATCACTTGTGTCGCTAGAAAAACTTCATGAAATCATGACCATCGTTTGGAAAAGAGCTCAATCCGATAGATAATATATCACATGCAGTTTGTAGATCTCAAATCAGAATCAAAAAACCATGAAAATCACCATAAAATTACCGAAAATAATGATGTAATGACATATCGAAGGAAAATAACAAGATCTACAAATCTCGTGATGAGTATGAGTAGATCTAGTTCGAATATAACAAAAATCTGGACGAAAAATCATTAAAAATACTTTGTCCTTTATATAATATTGTTTTAAACTTCATAGAATCTATGGGAGACAATATATTTGGCTGTCCTTATTGAAATAAAATTTTTAAGTGAGAGACTTATCACTATTTTTTTTTCTATTTTGTAAGAAAACAACAAATACATGTTTTTAAAAAAAGAAAAGAAAAAGGAGAATTCTTATGCGTGTTAAAATTGAGTGCAACATGACCTTCCTAAATCATAATAAAGTAATAAACTATTTGAAGTAGGTATCAAATAAAAAAACATAATCAAAGATGAATTTGATGTAATTGATATAATAAATTATGACTGAGTGGAAGGTTGCTGATGTTTTCCTTTTTCCTTATTTATTTTTGTTAGTTATCTTTTGAATCATTCAACCAACAGTGAATGATTTGAAAAAATAATTGCACAAAACAGGGGGCATGACTTGACTTGCCTTTGAGTGGGTCTGGTTCCGCAATTCTCAAAATGTATAATTCTCATCCAACGGTTTGAGAGATATACCTCATCACACCACATATTTATGTTTTCTCTACCATACCTGTTCTCCACCATTGGACGAAAAATTGTAGACCAAGAAAAATTCAAAAGTTACCCATAAAAATGGCTTATATTTCTGTTTTATTCTTCATATCCAATGGGCTTCTTTGTTATAACTAGCTCTCCACCCGCGCTCCGCGCGGGTGAATTTCTTTCGCAAGTATAGAGAAATCATACCAATAAAATTTTGTATTAGTTTTACATACCAACCAACAAAAGCTACTGAAAAGAGATCCTAGAAATTGCACACATGATCATAAAGAATACCGAGTAGTTTATAAAAGAAAATATACATACCTTCAGATAGACCTATGTTGTTTCCTCTAAGTAATATATTTGAGTTTTACCCCACCTTCGTCAATCTTAGCTCAAATACCTGAAAAGCCAAGTTGAAAAATTACAAAAAATGCAATGGGGCACAAAAAATCACGTATTATCGTAACTAAATAGTTTCTCAAACCCCATATTATCGAAAATGAACTTGGGAACATAGACTTGCACAGCTTGGCTACATGATAGAACTAACACTAACTAATAAGTAAATGGTGCTATTATTTCAATATAGAAATTAAGGATCACAGCTATTGGTTCAGTGATAGGATTAAAGAGTCACAAAAGAGCCACGTATGGCTATAAGTCCTACTCTGCATATTCTCCGTATAACCTTATATGTAATGAATTAGATCGTATCAAACTTACACAACAATAATCTCAACCTTCATTGGACCAATTAAGCCTCTTTAGTCTTCACTCTTTGTCAATGGCGCCCATGATCATGAGCACAGATGCAGCTCTTCTTCTTCTTCTTCTTCTGCCTTTCACTGGAAGTACGATGTTTTCATTAGTTTTAGAGAAGACACTCGCAAGAACTTCACATATCATCTGTACGTAGCTTTGACTGAGAAAGGCATTGTCACTTTTAGAGATGATTTGAAACTTTAGAGAGGAAAGCCTATTTCTACGGACCTCCTCAATGCAATCCAAGGGTCCAGATTTTCTCATTGTTTTCTCCAGAAACTATGCTACTTCATCCTGGTGCTTGGATGAGCTCTTGAAGATTGTTGAATGCATGAATGATCAGAGGCAAACAGTTCTCCCAATCTTCTATGATGTCGACCCTTCTGAGGTACGGAAACAAACTGGTAGTTTCTGACCTATCATGTAGAATATGCTTCTAATGACTGAAAAATACAAAATGAAGACACAAAAGCCTTACTACGACCAAAAAAATTGAAAATTTTATCCGAATCCTTGGTTTCCAATTGATATAATTAACTGGCAGGTTATAATAAACTACAATTGCTGGTGGATCTCCAAAGCATCATCAGTTAGAAAACCAGAGGAAGCGTATCCCATGGATCCTGGGAGTGAGTGGCCTCTGCATTGTGTTTTATGTATTGGGAGCTTGGCAAGGTAGTATTGCACCCACTAAGCCATCTGAGGTCTACAACAAAATAGGTTGTCAACTTGGACTGTCCACAAATGAGGATCAATCCTCTTCACACTATGAATAGGACTTTGAAAGCCATCATAGGGTGGAGATTAATAGAACCAGTGAAGCACAGAAGTTCCCACCATGTGATATCACACTATTATTATATATAAAAAGTTATAGAAAGTTACTTGATTCTCATCTTCAGTAAAGAAAAGTTTAGCAAGGACAGGTCATAACTTCAAACTTACTACATAAAAATGCAAGGACACGACATAAGGATGCAATGAACATAATATCTAATAGAATTTCATCCACAACTAAAAGAGGGAAAAGAACAACAGTTGTCATTCTCGTTGACAATTGACAACTGCTGTTAAGAGAATCAACACCGTTTTTTTTCATTAATGACAGAGACAGAATTTGAGATTTTTCTTCTTGAGATTAGCTGGTGGGTTAATCAACCCTGTTTTGGAGAACCTAAGAACTAAAAATTCACAAAAATGATGAGCAATCAAAATTAGTTGATCCAAATCAATATAACACATAGTCCAGATTAGAGCGAAGAGACATCCATCAATAAATCATGAAGTACCACAATAACAAATCAAATGATAAACCAATGCCCAAAGCTTAAAGAAGTTTCTAAGCATATCTGAAAATGAAGAGTACGTATAAATGAAAAGCTATAATTAAGGCTTACAATAGACGTACCTTGACAACTAATGCCATATTCTATATAACTTTAAAAGTCCATCCATAGTAATATTGTTAGGAGAAGCCACTGTTTGACAACAACGCATCCGTCTGCACGTTCATTACGGTGGTGGTAGTCTCCTCCCATTCTTTTTTTTTTTCCTAGAAATTTTTTAAGGAAAAAAACATCAGACAACATATTATCGACAAAGGAAAAAAAATCGAATATTCACCTGCTTGTTAATATCAATTGCGAGACAAAGAAATTCCAAACTCAAATCATTGTGGCAAAAAATTTGAAAGAAATCACTCCAAAAATCATATCCAAAATCAAACCATGACAATCACACTGGAGAAAGGAAGGACCACAAAGCCTTCCCCGTGTTGATAGATTCAGCTGAGTAAAAAATCAAATATTTATAGGTTTATGGTGTAGGACCATACGATACAGCGTGAAATTACTTTCTATTAGCCAAAGCATCGAGTATGGTTACAAATATGCAAAAAAACCTTAGCTAAGATACTATTAAATAAATGCTTCAATATGATTATAACATAGTTCTTAGGCATTGGCCAATCTTGAGCAAAGAAAAAGAAAAAATAAATAAATCTGAATTGTCCACAAACAACAACTCAAGAAAACAGCTTCATTTTTTGATGTGACCATGAGCTATAATCATTTAGGGTAGTTTCACCAACTTGACTTTGAGCGCAGCAATGACACATAACATCTAACCATACCATTTAACTTAGGAGAAGACAAACTAAGAAAGATCAAATAAAGTGTCTCACAAAATTACCTTCACAAATACTGATAAGAAGTCTTAAATGCTGATCAACGTTTGCCATCTCTTCCACCAGCTTCTCCAGACAGCCCCTGATGCAGTACTTAAGAATGCAAAACTGAAGAATGCAGCCAACATCAGTAGTTGAAAGAAGAAAAGAAAAATTCTTCAGGCATTGTAAATTGTAAGATCTTTGATATCATCACATGAATGCAATTTATGAACAAAATTTATCCACTGACTAATCAATGTATCCGATCAAAATAGTGGACGCAAACACATGACAGAAATACATGTAATTGAACGACCAACATGGACAGAGCTACCCCAATAAAAAGGGACAGAGCCCGGTGAACTATCGCAAGCCACCCAAAATCGACCAACACGTGTCACTCCACCCAAAATAAAAATCCAAATCCATCTCGATCTCCATCTCCATCTCCAAATCGCCATCCAACAATTGTGATTTAAAATGGAGGGAAACCATTTCAATAGTGCAATGCATCTGAAAGTGATTAGAGCAAACCATAACAGTATTCGTGACCTTTCCTGGAAACCAAAGATCATGTGAGAAGCATTAATATTCAACAAATCAGAGATATTGTGATTATGATGCAGCAAAGTAGTGAAATCATGGATTGGCATACATAAGCAGTCTTTTTGGCCAAGGTCCTTCATCAAAAGCCAACTTAAAGTCAAATGTAGAAACTATATGTAAAAAAAAAGGAACGTAAACAAATCAGGAAAAAAACTCACAACAGCATAAAATTAACTCAAAAAACAGAGAAGAATTAGAAAACAAATACACCACCAGAGTTAAGCGTAGGAAAGGCCACTAAGCATCCCAAAATTGTTGAATTCAAAAATTTGTGTATATAATGGAGTTTAAAGCAACACAAAGCAAAGTCGACCTACACCAGAAAGATTTTCATCAAATAACCATTAACAAACTCAAACTTCTTAAGATACATAGTTGTGTCCTCAATAAGAAAAACTTGATTTTGAGATGTATTGTGTCTATATATATATGTGGCGCTGAAGTCAAACTGTTCAGGACTCCAGCAATCCTACCCTTGAAATCCTGAACAACCAAAAATCATATTTTGTTACAACGATATATTGGACTGTGAAAACTACACTACTCTCTTCGAATAAATACCAACCTTCTCACTGTTCAGCCATCAAAGTAACCCAGTGAACTCCAGTCGATGCAGAATCCAGTAAATCTGAAAGGGGAAAAAAAATGAATTTCATGCATGAGTCATAAATCCCTAATTTGATGCTTTAATCCAGCGGTTTAAAAAATGACCTCATAGAAAGTGAATTCGAGGTTACCAACAGTAGGAGCCTGCTTTAGGCTTTGCCGAAGGAATTCTTCTTGACCCAAAGAGGTGAGACACACATCTCCTTGGGCCAACAACCAACCACACCACAGATAATCACCTCTTGAACCCGAGATAAACCCCCAATATCGAAAAGAAGTGTCTTCTCGTCCTTGACCTTAAACTCATGCTTGTTCCACAAACCATGAACGCTGTCATATTTGAGCATGTAGGTCTGATCGAGATCTAAACAAAAACCATTAGTTAGTTGGGAAAGATACAGCGTAAACGCACCAATCGAATCAAAACTACGATGATACAAAAACAAAGAACAGCCGATGACTTCGCCTCCCTCTTTCTTACACAGAAAATGCCAAAAAAACTATCGAACTAAACCCAAAAGGAACAAAAAAATTGGCAACTCACCATGGTTAATGTAAAATCTCAGGAAGCCATGGTTAGCCTGGAAACCCTAGGAAGAAACACACAGAAAGAATAAAGCCAACCAAAGGGAGAGAGAGAGGATGCCAGAGTCGACTTCAGGAAGAAGGAAAGATAAACCCATACTACCTGTCAAGACTTTTGAATTTCCAAAATGACCCTTAGTTATACAATTTTTTCTCAATATAAAAAGGTCGTTTATGACTTTCGTCAAGCAAAATAGAAAGATGGTGTCAAAACCATGAAAGCACGTGTCAAATGCTTATGTACAGGTGTTGTTCTAAGTAATTGCAGTGGGACCACACCACAAAAACAGACGAAGTAAAATATGTGGGACCTGCAAAGCAACACCAAAAAAAGTCACACGCTAGAGCAGGAAATTTATCAGACACTCGCCCGAAATTGTACTGACTTGTTCCTTATCCAAACGCGTGAGATGCACAAACAAAAATAAAAGCGAGAGAGATACATGTAGGCCCCACAAATATGAAAAGAATCAGAGACCACACGCGAGAGTAGAAAAATAACAGGGAACTCGCCCGCAATTGTACAGCCTTGCCTCTCCTATTAGTATTCTTAAATAGATATACTTTACTTTGAGTGAATGGAAGACTTTGAAATTCCAACGATGGTAATTAGTATTTCCTTAGTTGTACGCTAATAAATGGCTGGCTTATATATCTTGGTTTTATTCTTCATCTAATTATATCAAATGTGTACTTGACTTTGTTTTAGTAGTTGATTATTGAATTTAAGATTAATAGACGGTCGCTTTTGAGCGAGAGCTGAATTTTCTCATATTACTAGTTTATTACTCAATCTAGACTTTTGGGAAGGGTTGTACTATATCTCTGTGTTCGATTTTCTACATCTTACCACAACACACTGCATCAAATTCTTACCAATTATTAATCCTTCCACAAGCTTAATTAAGAATTAATTTCCATTGATTAATCGTAAAATACTTTGTCATATTAACTAGAATGTGCTCCTCACCTTCTTTTTACCTTAGTGTAATAGTGTGACCAATTGTGCATGTCGTTTCTTTGTTATTGAACACTAAACATCACAGTGTATTGTTACATTGACGCTTCAAACTTATCTTTGATCCAATTAGTTGCTTCAATATTGAAAATTCCAATCCAAGTTATTTCGCCCCTAAACCGATATTTGTCTCTCGTTGAAGAGGTGGGATGTGGGGATCCAATACCTAAAAAACAAAGAGTCAAACATAAGTCGAGATGTAGTTCGAAAAGGTCATGGTGCAACTAAAGCTCACCTAATGGGATTGGACCCTCAAGCCAATTCGTAATAAAAGCATGCCAGATCGAACTAATAACAGATTATTCAAAACTAAGAATAGATTACTTCTTAACAGAAAGACTTTGAAAATTTTTTGGTTAGAGGAAGACTTTGAAAATTTTTTGGGTAGTGGAAGACTGGAAATTTGTTTTGTTGGCAAGTGAAAATTTTTCACATATCAATGAATGCAAGTGTTTCCTTAGTCGTACGCTTATAAATGGCTGCTTATATCTCCGTTTATTCTTCATCTCATCATATATCCAATGGCTTCTTCCTTTTTGTATCACTTGCGATTTATGACCTTGCTTTTCTTGCTTTCAATCTTGGTCCTTCCAATGTACATTACATCACTACTATGTCACAATGAAGAAAGCTTGGCATTGCTGCAATTCAAGCAAAGTTTTGTTATTGACAAGTCAGCTTCATCTTATGCCTCTGCTTATCCAAAGACGATATCATGGAATCAACAAGGAGGGAATCCAGACTGCTGCTTGTGGGATGGTGTGGTGTGTGATCAGCACATCGGCCGCGTCACTAACCTTGACCTCAGTAGCAGCTGCCTCTATGGTTCTATCAATTCCAGCAGCAGCCTCTTCAGTCTACGCCACCTTCAGAGGCTTAACCTCGCGGACAATCATTTCAACTCCTCCCAAATCCCGTCTGAGTTTGGCAGTTTTCCAAGGCTAGCTCATCTCAATCTTTCCTCCTCCAGATTCCATGGCAAGATTTCATTAGAAATAGCAGGGTTGAGTAGATTGAGATCTCTTGATTTGACAGGAGATTCAGGTACATCTGAATCAAAAATGCTAGAGCTCACAAGTCCTGACCTGACATGGTTAGTTCAAAATTTAACTCATATTGAGAAACTGCATCTTGACAATGTAGACTTATCTGCTGCAATCCCTAAAAAGGTTGCAAATTTGTCTTCATTGTCTTCTCTTAGTCTCTATAATTGTGGCCTGCTTGGCAAATTTCCAATGGGAATTTTTGCACTACCAAATCTACAGTTTCTCAATGTGGGGATGAATGACGAACTTGTTGGTCATCTGCCTGAATTTCACTGGGGCTCTCCTCTTAAGTTTTTATTGCTTCCAATTACAAAATTCTCAGGTGGACTACCTCCTTCAATAGGTAACCTTCATTCCTTGATTGCATTGGATATTGTTAGTTGCAATTTTTGGGGCCCAATCCCATCTTCCCTCGGTAATCTTAGCAAGATCACCTACCTCAAACTCGGTGAGAATAACTTCTCTGGCCAAATCCCTTCTTCATTGGCAAACCTTACAGAGCTTACCTCTTTCTCAATTTCAGGCAATGATAATTTTAATTGTGGGTCATTGTCATGGCTTGAAAAGCAAACCGAATTCCTTCAGTTGGACCTTGAGAATTGCAAAATGAGTGGTGAAATCCCTCACTTTGTCAAAAACTTCACTCAACTCAATCATTTACTACTCACCTCTAACCATTTAAGAGGTCAAATTCCACATTGGCTAACAAACCTCACTCGGTTAACCATCTTAGACCTTGGTTATAATGAATTCCACGGCCCTTTTCCTCATCAAATTTCCGAACTTGTGTATCTTGAAGCTATTTATTTAAGGGGAAATCACTTGAGCGGCATTGTTAATCTAAACCCATTTTTCAACCTCCAACACATGAAAAGGGTTGATATATCAGGGAATGATTTTACATTGCTCCATGTGACCAATGCAAACGCCACTCTTCGAAAGCTGCAAGTGCTAGCACTCGGCTCGTGCAACTTGAGGGAGTTCCCTGACTTCCTTAGGTACCAAGATAAATTGGAGATCTTGAATCTTATCGGAAATAAAATCCACGGCAAGATTCCGAGCTGGTTATGGAACATAAGTAGAGCAACTTTGGAGGTTGTTGTACTTGGTTTCAATTCTTTGACTGGCTTTGAGCAACCTGAATTGATATCACGTCTTCATAATCTAAAAGTCCTAATGGTACGTGGTAACAAGATCCAAGATCCAGTCCCCAGACCACCACCTTCCATTCACGACTACACCTTCTCAAATAACAGTTTCAGTGGAGAAATTTCTGCAACCTTCTGCAATCTACCTTACGTGTATGCCCTTGATTTGTCATTCAACAACTTGAGTGGCATGCTTCCACAATGTTTGTTCGACAAGGTGAACAATTTGAACATTTTAAATCTTGAACAAAACTTCTTCCACGGAACCATTCCTGAAACATTAACGAATGGAAGTAAGTTGAGGATGATCAACTTAGGTCATAATGCACTGCAAGGAACATTACCGAGGTCATTGACTAATCATAGAATGTTAGAGTTTCTAAATCTTGGCGACAATCAGATTAGTGACACATTCCCCTTTTGGTTGGGAGCTATGCATAATCTGCAGGTCCTCATCTTAAGATCCAACAAATTTTTTCGTGTAGTTGGAAGCCCTGCAACAGGTTTCGAATTCTCAACGTTGCGAATCATTGACATCTCCAACAATGGTTTCACCGGCATTCTACCATCTAAGTACTTTCAGAAGTGGAATGGCATGAGAAATTTTGATGTGGATCACTTTTCGTATATGGCACAAAATACGACCTTGGTTAAGAAAGGTGTTAGCATGGAATTTAGTTTCGCGTCACAACAAATTTACAATTATCAGCTAACTTTGGTTAACAAAGGTGTCAACATGGATTATAAGAAGATACCAAAAGTCCTTGCAGCTATCGATCTTTCAAGCAACAAATTTGAAGGGGAGATCCCCGAATCCATTACAACTTTGAAGAATCTCCTTTTTCTTAACCTTTCCAACAACTTCCTCTCGGGCCACATCCCATTGGGTATAGAAAACCTCACAGTGCTCGAATCATTGGATTTTTCGAGCAACAGGCTTTCAGGAAATATTCCACTGGAGCTCGCACAGCTCACATTCCTTTCATTCTTTAATGTCTCTTGTAATCAGCTCATAGGTCCTATTCCACAAGGAAAACAATTTGCTACATTTGAGAACAATTCATACAAAGACAACTTGAGATTGTGTGGGAAGCCATTGTCTAAGTTATGTGGAAATGCAGGGGAATTGCCTCCATCACCTTCGACTGGTGAAGATGATCAGGGATTGGGTGGTTTTTCATCATATGTTTTGTGGATGGTGGTTGCAATAGGATATGCAAGTGGACTGGCTGTTGGAGTTGTCGGCGGACAAAGATTCACCGCATCGAAACATGAATGGTTTGTGGAAACGTTTGGCAGGAGGCAACAAAATAGGAGAAGGATTAGAAGAAGGAGACAGAGAGTTTGAATTTCTCAAAGCATTTCAATATGTATGAATTATATACATGGTTCAAGTATCTTCTTATGTTGTTCCAGTTCTCTGTGTGTGTGTTTTTAATTTTTTATGTTTTTCTCTATCCCTCTATTATATTCCATCTCTCTGCTATTTTTATTAGGTTTAGTTGCTGCTGGAAATTGTATCCAACTCTTCTATATTTGGTTGGAGCAGAAACACCAGAAACACGTCGCTCTGCTGCTGTTTCTTAAAAAGTTAAGTTTGCCTGGTTAGTCTTTTTGTGTGTTTTGTTTCTTAAAAAATCATTGACGTCCAAGTACTTTTTTCTTTTTTTTTCAAATGGGAACATTCTTATATTGAGAGTGTGCAGATGCAACTTTTATGGCCAAACAAAAGAATAAAGACATGGTAAACTAAGACTAGCAGTAGCAGATGGCAACTCAAGAAACTAATAAAGTCAATATGTAAATGGGTAATCGAGATCCCCCAGAAACTGATGTTCAGAGGTAGATATTAAAACTAATAGAGCAGGGCCATATTAACCTCTGCAAAACCCTTTTAATAAAACATACCATGATTAGCACTAGAGTTAAGGTAACATCTAAATCAGTAATCAGCACTAGTTGTCATGCACCAAAACATAATAGAATAGAAGAGCAACAAGAAGGAAACAAAGATCTGAGATGCTTAGGTATCAAGTGAACAACGAGTGTAGTCAGAAACATGTATCGCAAAGCTCCAAAAGAAAACAGTCTAATAGTTTAATAACATCACTTACCTAACGCTTCCACTTCCCAGTAGCTTCTTATCCAGATCAGTTTGCCTTAAGCAGAACTTGAAAGAACGTCCGTAAAATTTGACATACGCAAAACTCCAAAAAATAAGAAGAAAAAGTTAAACCCAAACAGAGCATATGCATAAGCAAGAGCACAGTCAACAACTGAAAATGGCATAAGAAGTGCCATGAACCAGTTAAGTTCTCGAACTAATTGTTTCATAACACGTTCCACCCAGGCTTCAAGTATCAAAAAAACAATCCATCAACCAGTAAAGTAAAGGTCATGCACTTTTCCTTGGATATTATTAAGAACCAACTTATTATTATCACGACCCAAATATGGGTACATGACCGGCGCATGGCCCCAATGAACCAGGGCAGATATCCAATTACTCGATTCGAATTGGAAATTATAATTCACCTAAAGTTGGTAACTTCAAAATAACATCAGGGCCAATTAGCGCTTTACACACCAGATTTTTTTTTTCTTGTTCTAGTTTTTCATCTTTTTAGATGTGAGATCTAATATAAGATCTGAGATCGTAATATGAGATGTACTGAGTTTAGATTTGAAATCGTACAGATCTGAGATTGTATAGTTATAATGTTACTGTTTCAATGTTACTGTTTTGAAAATATAATATTATACAATCAAATAATTTGACTTATTTTCTTAATCATCTATACAATCAAAATATTAACATTATATGACGTAAATTGACTTTTTAATATCCATGTTACAGTTTGAAACGGTAATATTATGTAAACAAAAGGGACCAACTTTGGGTTTTCCTTTCCGGTGGCCGTTTTGGACGGAATTTGGTTGGGCATTATGCATATCAGTGAGGGGAATCTAACGGTAGTGGTGATGTAACGAGTCGTGGCTGAAATCATCTGGATTTGAGATTTTTTCTTTCATGTTACTGTTTTAGTGGTATATAGCAAAGATAATGATGTAATTGACATTTTTATGAATACTTATATCAATGTTTTTTAAATAGACCTAAATATCCAAAAATCAATCTACGTCTTTCGAAGACTTCTCTCCCATGCAAGTCCAAAAAAAATTGAGCAGTTTCATTACTTCAAATCAAGTGGACAAGACATGCTTGACTTAACTTTTAGTGAGGGAAAGACTTTGAAATTTCAATGATAGCTAGTGTTTCCCAAATTATAGGTTTTTTTCGGTTATAACATTTTAAAAAATTAATTATACAAACAATATATTTATTTTTTATTACTAAATTGACATAATGTGCTACTAGGACTCCGTTTCCTAGAGCAATTAGAGCTTATTTGCTATCAAAATAAATTAGTTTATAAGCAGTGAAAAACAAACTTGCTTATAAGCAGTTAAATAACCTGTCAGGTATTTGTGGTAAATCTTATAGCTGACATTAGCTTATAAGTTGTCAAATGCTTGTAATTTGTTATTTTATGATTTTATTTTTTGGTAAATTTATTTATTTTATTATAGATTTTTTTTTAAAATTTAAACTTATATATTACAAGATATTTTTATATAAATAAAAGTAAACTTAATACTGAAAATTTTTATAATATTATCTTAATAAAAGAAAAGAATAAATTAAAAAAAACTTATAAGTTCAAAAATTAAGTTTCATTTGAAGCTTATTTTTTGGAGCTAATTAGAATTTATAAGTTAAATTATCTAGGATATTTGATAGTGCGTTTGCCCTTAGCTTATAAGTTGTACCAAATTGTCATTAAGAGAAGCGCAAATTTTAGTAAAAACTAATGCTATTGCCACTGCCAGTAGCCAAATTAAAACTAATTATCCAATATTGATATTTAATATTAATAGCTATAACTATTGTCCGGTAAAATAAATAATCTTATCCTGAAAGATATTGCTAACTTTAACATTCATCCAATGATACAATTTTAAGCAAAATAAGAAAATTAGCCAAAATTTAAAAAAAAAAGTTCGCATTAACTATTTAATATAGATAATTATAATTATAATTGCTGACACTCGAGTAAGTTAAATGATAAAATATATCATTATGAATTGCCTATAAGTATGTTAGTAGTTAATCTAACTTGAATTTTTTTTCGAAACTTAAAAAAAATGGAAGGGGAAAGTTGAGAGTAGACAAAAGGACAATAGATTAGGAATTAATTAAATAAAAAAATTTATACTCAATTGAGAATAAATGTGCAGAATTTATTTAAAATGTGTGGAAAAAGATTAATATGAAGCAAGTTAATGAAAATTGCCCAAAAATATTTATAAAAAATTAGATAAATTGATGGAATATACCCACACATCGCGTGGGATCTCAACTTGTTTTCTTGAAGTAAAAGAAGTCATATATTCTTTGTCACGTCAACGCTTTGAATGGAAATTTTGTATAGGGGGCCAACGGAGCCCGATACGCAAAGTAGAATGGCTTGTTTAACCTGAAAAATTGAACATGGGCTTGTTTAATATTTTTTAAAAGTACAGAGGTTTTTCAATACTTAACCCTTTTCCTAACTCATATAAAAAGAGAACCTTCTATAGGTAAATTAAGATGATTATAAACCTGTAGTACCCGGTTTTCGTCCGGCCAAAAATACAAAAAATACAAAAAAATAGAAAAAATACATAAAAAAATGTAAAAACTCATTTCTTTGACCTACAAGCCCATAGATATTCATAATCCTTTTCTTGGATCTTTAAATACTCAAATCTTGACCCAATAAGATCAAATCTTAGAAAATATCTAAAAATAAGAGAATTGTTTTAAAAAAAAAATGTCACATCTTTTTATTGTTTTTGCTAGAAGAATGAAAAAGTAAAAAATAAGAAAGAAAAAGCCAAGAATAAAAAGAAGGAGACAAAGAGATAAATGTGGCACAAATTGGGGAAAGAAAAAGAATAGAAAGAAAGAGACAAAGAGAGAAATGTGGCACAAATTGGGGAAAGAAAAAGAATGAAAAGAAGGAGACAAAGAAGGAGACAAAGAGAGAAATGTGGCACAAATTGGGGAAGAAAAAGAATAAGAAGAGGGGAGAAGAGACTTTGGTTTGGAGAGAGAGGAAACAAAAACAAAAAAAAAAAAAAGAGAGGAAGAGAGGAGGCGTGAGAGAGAGGAAGAAAAAAAGGAGAGGCTTTGGCTTTTGGTGAAGAAAAACAAAAAAAAGAAGAGAGGAAGAGAGGAAGAGAGGGGAGAGGAAGAAGAGAAGAAGAGAAGGAGAGAAGGAGAGAAGGGGAAAACCGATTCTTTGGATTTTTTGGTAGAAGCTTCATACCCCTCATATCTTTCACTCAAGTATTGCTCTATTTACACTTGATTTCAATGTTTGATTCATTTTTTAGCATCCTCGGATGTTGACTAAGAATAGACATGGTGTTTCTTGCATTCACCTTGGACATATGTGATGCTTGGGAGTGTTTTCGATACTAATATGTTGAGCCCTTTCTCTTTGCATTTTTTTCTTCTATTTCTTGTTGGAAAAAGCGGGAGAGACCATATTTGGATTTGATTTTCTTGGTTTGGATACGTGTGAATCTCATAATGTGGTCTTGATTCGATTTAAATCTTGATTTACATTTGAGTATTCTATTTTTCCCTCTCTTTATGTTTGTTTTGTTGGACGAGGCTCGGGCTTGGATATTATTTGGACGAGTTGATGGAGGCTTGAGCAATTTCAAGATTTTGTTTGGTTTATTGCAATTTGTGTATATTTGGCCCCCTTATTGTGTAATTTATCTTATTCATGTCGATTTGTATAATTTCGACATTTATTATTTGGATTATTTGTACAAGTGTGGATTATGAATATATAGGCTTAAAATTGAATATAGGTCATTTCAATTAAAGAAATCATAAGTTGATTTCCTTTATTTGAATTATGAACCTTATTTGATTTCATTTATGAATTTGCCATAAGTTGGCAATAATAGGTTAAATTGATAGATGACACTTTTCCAAATAATCATTTATACCATAAGTTGGTATTTAAAATTAAACCTACCAAAAGTTGGTAGGTCATTTTATCATTTATGCCATAAGTTGGTATTTAAAATTAAACCTACCAAAAGTTGGTAGGTCATTTTATCATTTATGCCATAAGTTGGTATTTAAAATTAAACCTACTAAAAGTTGGTAGGGCATTTTATTAAATAAACCATAAGTTGGTATCTAAAATTAAACCTACCAAAAGTTGGTAGGACATTTTATCATTAACACCAAAAGTTGGTGTTTTAAATTAAATCTACCAAAAGTTGGTAGTGTGTCTCCAAATAAAAACTATCATAAGTTTTAGTAATATTACAATTTCTTTTAATGCTATCATAAGTTGATAGTATTCTTACAAATCTTTTCCCAAAACCATCATAAATTGATAGTAATATGCCAAGCTTTTTTTCAAACACTATCATAAGTTGATAAGTGTGTTGAAAGTAATAATTCAAACTTTAACAATTATATCTTGCAAAGAGCAAGTATCCATAAGATAGCCATGAAATTAATTAGGGTAACCGTTTTCAAACGGGAGTTGTGGGGTGCCTAACACCTTCCCCACACTCAATCGATCCCCGTACCCTTTTCTCTGGTTCGCAGGTCTTTACGGTGTCCAATTGCACCTTAAATCAATTGGTGGCGACTCTAAACATTTTTCATCCTCCCAGGCCGGTCCGCGTCGTGACCCTGGTTGCGACAACTGGCGACTCTGCTGGGGAAATCAGGTTTTTTAAACCTAAGAGGGTCA
This sequence comes from Tripterygium wilfordii, assembly GCF_013401445.1. Classification (NCBI taxonomy): domain Eukaryota; kingdom Viridiplantae; phylum Streptophyta; class Magnoliopsida; order Celastrales; family Celastraceae; genus Tripterygium; species Tripterygium wilfordii. Next base: position 2,983,672 of record NC_052248.1, on the reverse strand, counting down.
AGCCCATATGATTAAATTGATTGGCTACGGTTGCTTCTTTTTGTATGATTAATTGTTTATTTCCTTTATATGTCAGAGATGTTGATTTATTTTGTTGTGGTAAAGTATTTGTCATCTCATACATTTACACTCACTGTAGCCTACCAGCTGGGCTCTACCTTTAGTATTAGAGAGGGTTGACCACTATTCTCGTGAGATTCCGTCTCCGCATGGGTAGTGGAAGATATCCTCACCGGATCGACTTCCCTTAAAAGTTAAGGGAGGAGCTTTTGTCCCAATAGTTGGGATTTTAAAAGCAACATGATCTGGGACCTCGCGGAATAGTTAGATAAACTTACCCAAGCACTTTATAAAGCCCTAGATCCATGTCCGAAACCTCCAGAAGTTTAGGTTACCCAGTGTAATGGCATATTCTATTTTTGTGTGATTTATTCATTTGTCGTTGATGTTTTGTTTTACACATTTTTAATTGTAATTTCCATTATCGGTTTCTTCTCTCATGCATTCACGTAGGCACAGTCATTGCATTTTGTCAAACTAAATAAGTTCATAGTCATGCATGAAAAAAAAAAAACAAAAAAAAAAAAAAAAAAAAACCAATTCACTCATGTCTTTGCCATCCTTATAGTACAAGATTACAGTTGTGAATTGCTAAAACAATGAAAATGAACAACAAAAAAATATAATGGGACAGTTTGTGAGGAAATTGACTCTTAATTTTCTTGTTGATCAAGTGGGAATGGATCATTCTATGTCTGATTCTGAGGAGGTTTACGTTTTGGCTGTCGATGACAGCCTTGTTAATAGACCAGTCATTGAAAGGTTGCTCAAGATTACTTCCTGTAAAGTAACTGCAGTGGACAGTGGAATAAGAATACTTCAGTTTCTGGGATTAGACGAGGAGAATAATTGTCCTGTTGGGTTTGATAGTTTGAAAGTGGATCTAATTATCACCAATTACTGTATGCCTGGAATGACAGGAGATGAGTTGCTAAAGAAAATCAAGCAATCGTCTGCCTTGAGAGAGATTCCGGTGGTAATCAGGTCATCTGAGAACATAGTGACTCGAATCGACAGATGCTTGGAAGAAGGAGTAGAGGATTTTATTGTAAAGTCAGTGAAGTTGTCCGATGTGAAGCGCTTGAAAGGTTACATGACCAGAGACGGAAACCAAGAGAGATGCATCAACAACAAGAGAAAGCTTCCGGAGACTTGTGATCTATGTTTATTACCACCATCACCATCAGAGCCATGTTCTCCACCACCGTTGGAATCTCTTATCAGACAGCTTAAAAGGTCATGCTTAGATTAAATCCTGATCGTCTGTTATGTCCCCTGCCTCACTGTGCAAATATTCGTAATCTCTCGGGGAGTGTGAAAGTTTTTTTATTATTATTCTATTTTATTTTTATCTAGTTGAAAAAAAAAAGAAAAAAAAAGAGAAAAGAGTCGTCCTCAAGCGGGGAAATGAACAGTTGAGTGTGACAGTTTTGTTTTTTTATTATTATCTGGTTGAAAAGAGAAGCAGGAAGAAAAAAATTCGTCCTCAAGCAGGAAAATAACAGTGGAAGGTGACAGTAAAGTAAATACTGATGTGACAGGCACCGCGAATGTCTTCGCATATGCAGAGCCATCTTCGTCTTCATCTCCATCTCAATCATTTCTGGCAAAAGCGTGTTTTCTCTCTGAGCCATCTTCATCTCCGTCTCCATCTTCACAATCATACACAATCATCAAAAACACAATGTTGACCTAGACGCTAAGTCTTGGTCCAACACTTTGTTCATCTTCCTCAAGAAATCTTCAAGGATGGATACTCCTAACTCTCCACTTGCAAAAAGGTCTAGAACTGATGAAGGTTCTACTTCTAAAGAAGAGGAAGGTGAAAATGATCCCAGATTCAACCTCTCCCCTATAAAGGAAGACGTATACGAGGACGATCCCCAGAAAACCATCGAATCTCTACAAGAAGCTTTGAGGGAAACCAAAATGAGACTTAAAAAAGCAACCGACAAAGTTCAAGACTACAAAAGGCAACTTATGGTTTCAAAGCATGCCATACAAGGTGTTCGATATATGTCATGGGGCAGACAAGCACGTACTCATGACCCAGATAAATTGCACGAAGCAATCACTGAGATCACAGTACAACTTGGATCTGTTGCAGATGGAATAGACAATGTTCTTTATACCCTAGAATAAAATTCCTGTCCAACAGTATGATTATTACTATGTATAAAGGGCAGTGGTTTGATATTGGGAAGATCTATCTGGCCACGATCTTCAAAGCCAAGGATTTTGTCGAGAAGAAGCCAACAAAGGTGGGGAAGTTATTTTTCCCACGGCTTATCACAAGGTTGCTTTTGTTCAAAAGCATTCGACCTCCTCGGCCTCGAGCCTCTTTGGGATATCAAGTCACCATGCTGGAAAGAAGGACATGGCGTCAGAGCATCAGCCATTTGAAAACAACTTCTGCTGGAAAGAAGCAGACCCAAGAAGGTCACTCAGCATCACCACCTAGTGATTCCTCATCAGCAGTTGCAGCATCTCCACAATCAGATCGCATGCGTACAGCGATAGCCCGGCTAGAGATGGGGCTACAAACACTAGAAGAGGGACAGCAAAGGCTGGAGCACATGTTGGCCGCAGTCATGGATATGGTACGGAAGTCCAAACACTAGAAATTTTGGGGAGTTATGTTTTAAACTCTGTAACTGGACCAATTTGGAATTGCCAGATTCTGTCAGCAGCCTTCAAGAGTAAAATCCATCTACACTACCATCTGTGGTCCGGCTCACGGCCATTAATTGGGTTTTAATAATGAGCATGTCTTTACTTTACTTTGATAAATTTCTCTAGTACAGCTTTTGCATGTTCAATGCTTCCAGTTCTCATGTTTTTGATGCTCTGTTACACTCATCATTCCTACATTTATTTGCCCAATTCCCGTGTTTTTGATGCCTTTGTTACATTCATCATCCCACATTTATTTGCCTTTATTTGTCCATCACTTGCAAATTCCAAATCTTGCAAATTCCATTTTGACAGGATTGAAATTGATGATAATGGAAAGATGAACCGAATGAACCAGATTTTGGGGCACCCATTAACAATGTCGAGTTTGACTCTGACACCAAGGATGAATATGAGATATAGTCAGAAATGAGAAAAAAACAAGTCTAATCAAAAAGAAAAGATAATTCAAATGGATGAGGTTGTTAATTTGGGGTTGGAAGTTTGAATTGGTGCAAACTTGGAAGATTAGAGATGAAATAAAGAAGCAATTTGATGTCGGATGTCTTGCTGTAGTAAAATACCCCGAATGATATAGAAATATTGCACCAGTACTGAAAAAGGATGATTGTAATCAGATCACGATGGCACTAGAAGATAAAGAGGAAATTACTGTCATTACTTTATGTGGTACCTTTTGCTATGAAGTCATGCCATTTGGTCTAAAAATGCGGGAGATACTTATCAGCAAACCAAGGTCATTATGTTTCATGATATGATGCATAAAGAGATTGAAGTGCATGGGGATAACATAATTGCCAAGCCAAGTGAGGATGAAGATCACATGATTAACTTGGAAAAGTTTGTTCAAAAGGTTGAGAAGACACTAGTTGAAGTTGAACCCCTCAAAATGCACATTCGGGACAATTTCAAGGAAGTTGTTAAGTTTTATTGGTAGCAAAAAAGAAAAAAAAAACCCGCTAGAGTGAAAACCCGAAAGGGTACTCTAGGCAAAATTAGGAATATACAAAAAAAAAAAAAAAAAAAAAAAAAACCCGCTAGAGTGAAAACCCGCAAGGGCGCTTTAGGCAAAAATAGGGGCAAAAAAAAAATTTGTTAAAGTGAAAAAAACCTCACAGGCGTTTCAATTTGGGCTGCAAGTTCAAATTTCAGATTGTTTGAAGAAGGATGGTTGGATCACGAATCTGTTGAATTGATGAGTATTGCCTGAGTTGGCTGTTAACTTGTTTCACATTGACATAGGTGGGAGTGCAGAAGGGTTGGAGATCAGTTAATTGAACATGTACCCAAAACTGGGGCAGATTTTGGGGTGCTCTTGATACCATCAGATATTTTACCTTGCTAAGGTGTTAGTCTGTTACATAGAAGAAGAAGTTTGTTGGCAGAAATGGAAGGTTCAGAGATAGCCCCATACAAGTCAGATTTGATTATTGTTAATTGGGTGCACACCAAAATTGGGGCAATTTTGGTACAATCTTTGAATTATCACATATTTCATCTTGAAGAAGTTCGGTTTGTCCTTCTTGCCTTTGACCTCCCTACTTTCTTGTACATATTTCATTCTAAAATATTTTATTACCACCCATCCTTTTCAATAAAAATTGTGAGGAAATTCATTTCTTCAATTTTGTGGTTTGTAGTCTCCTTTTATATATCTCAATTCAATTCTCATTTGATACTCCAAGAAACAAATTGTGAGGAAATTCATTTCTTCAATTTTGTTGCTTGTTGTCTCCTTTTCCACATCCCAATTCAATTCTCATTTCATACTCCAAAAATTTATCATTTGCTTTCAATAATTGACAAGCATGGCTGTACTTTTGAATTTATCACTGACAAAGTTTTGACAGGAAATATAATGAGTGCATCAGGACAATACTTTTGATAGGAAGTTGATGGATTTTGGCATCCTAAGCTGGAAAGGATCTGAGTGAAAAGCCTGAAGCTGAAGCAGGTGTTAGCAAGAAAGAGAAGCTCACATTCCTAAGCCGTGCAAAAAAAAAAAAAAAAAAAAAAGATTTGAATAAGGAAATTCAGATAAATGGGTAGCTTTGAATTCAGATGCGTACGAACATGCAAATTTCAGGGAAAATGAATTGATTATGGGAATGCACATTGGAAAAGGAAAAGAGATAGCTCAAGAGCTGGGATCCAGAACGGAAAAAGACCTTCACTAATCAGATTAGAGAAGATACATTGAAAGCTCAGTGAGTCAGAAAGTCAACCCTGACAGAGAAACAAATTTGGTTTAGCAATTCGTAATTGTGCGCTTGTTGGGGGATGGCAAAACCTTGAGAAAACATGCATCCTTTCATTCATGAGACATTCATAATTGAGCAAAATAGGTCAGTGCATGCATCATCACTGCATAAATAAAAAATTTTCAGCCAAGCCGGGAATGGCTACAGTGATCCCGAGCACCTTTTTCTCAATAAAAAAAAAATCAAAAAATCAAAAAAATCTTTTCCAGCCAAGTCGGGAATGGCTACAATGATCCCGAGCACCTATTTCTCAAAAAATCAAAAAAAAAATCAAATCAAAAAATCTTTTCCAGCCAAGTCAGGAATGACTACAATGATCCTGAGCACCTTTTTCACAATAAAAAAAAAATCAAAAATCAAAAATTTTCAGCCAAGCCGGGGATGGCTACAGTGATCCCGAGCACCTTTTCACCAAAAAAAAAAAAAGTCAAAGATTAAAAAAAAAAAAACAGTTGGCCAAGCCGGGAATGGCCTTGTGATCCCGTGCCCCCTTTATTTTCTTGCACAAACATTGGCCAAGCCGGGAATGGCCTTGTGATCCCGTGCCCCCTTTATTTTCTTGCACAAACATTGGCCAAGCCGGGAATGGCCTTGTGATCCCGTGCCCCTTTATTTTCTTGCACAAACAGTTGGCCAAGCCGGGAATGGTCTTGTGATCCCGTGCCCTTTATTTTCTTGCACAAACAGTTGGCCAAGCCGGGAATGGCCTTGTGATCCCGTGCCCCTTTATTTTATTACACAAACCTTGGCCAAGCCGGGAATGGCCTTGTGATCCCGTGCCCCTTTATTTTCTTGCACAAACAGTTGGCCAAGCCGGGAATGGCCTTGTGATCCCGTGCCCTTTATTTTCTTGCATAAACAGTTGGCCAAGCCGGGAATGGCCTTGTGATCCCGTGCCCCTTTATTTTCTTGAACAAACATTTGGCCAAGCCGGGAATGGCCATAGTGATCCCGTGCATTTCAATTCTCGTACGAAACTCGGTTGACTACGCCTTTGTTTGCCTTTTATTTCATAAAAGACATACAAAGGGGGCAGCTGTAGTACCCGGTTTTCGTCCGGCCAAAAATACAAAAATACAAAAAAATAGAAAAAATACATAAAAAAATGCAAAAACTCATTTCTTTGACCTACAAGCCCATAGATATTCATAATCCTTTTCTTGGATCTTTAAATACTCAAATCTTGACCCAATAAGATCAAATCTTAGAAAATATCTAAAAATAAGAGAATTGTTTTAAAAAAAAAATGTCACATCTTTTTATTGTTTTTGCTAGAAGAATGGAAAAGTAAAAAATAAGAAAGAAAAAACCAAGAATAAAAAGAAGGAGACAAAGAGATAAATGTGGCACAAATTGGGGAAAGAAAAAGAATAGAAAGAAAGAGACAAAGAGAGAAATGTGGCACAAATTGGGGAAAGAAAAAGAATGAAAAGAAGGAGACAAAGAAGGAGACAAAGAGAGAAATGTGGCACAAATTGGGGAAGAAAAAGAATAAGAAGAGGGGAGAAGAGACTTTGGTTTGGAGGGAGAGGAAACAAAAACAAAAAAAAAAAAAGAAGAGAGGAAGAGAGGAGGCGTGAGAGAGAGGAAGAAAAAAAGGAGAGGCTTTGGCTTTTGGTGAAGAAAAACAAAAAAAAGAAGAGAGGAAGAGAGGAAGAGAGGGGAGAGGAAGAAGAGAAGAAGAGAAGGAGAGAAGGAGAGAAGGGGAAAACCGATTCTTTGGATTTTTTGGTAGAAGCTTCATACCCCTCATATCTTTCACTCAAGTATTGCTCTATTTACACTTGATTTCAATGTTTGATTCATTTTTAGCATCCTCGGATGTTGACTAAGAATAGACATGGTGTTTCTTGCATTCACCTTGGACATATGTGATGCTTGGGAGTGTTTTCGATACTAATATGTTGAGCCCTTTCTCTTTGCATTTTTTTCTTCTATTTCTTGTTGGAAAAAGCGGGAGAGACCATATTTGGATTTGATTTTCTTGGTTTGGATACGTGTGAATCTCATAATGTGGTCTTGATTCGATTTAAATCTTGATTTACATTTGAGTATTCTATTTTTCCCTCTCTTTATGTTTGTTTTGTTGGACGAGGCTCGGGCTTGGATATTATTTGGACGAGTTGATGGAGGCTTGAGCAATTTCAAGATTTTGTTTGGTTTATTGCAATTTGTGTATATTTGGCCCCCTTATTGTGTAATTTATCTTATTCATGTCGATTTGTATAATTTCGACATTTATTATTTGGATTATTTGTACAAGTGTGGATTATGAATATATAGGCTTAAAATTGAATATAGGTCATTTCAATTAAAGAAATCATAAGTTGATTTCCTTTATTTGAATTATGAACCTTATTTGATTTCATTTATGAATTTGCCATAAGTTGGCAATAATAGGTTAAATTGATAGATGACACTTTTCCAAATAATCATTTATACCATAAGTTGGTATTTAAAATTAAACCTACCAAAAGTTGGTAGGTCATTTTATCATTTATGCCATAAGTTGGTATTTAAAATTAAACCTACCAAAAGTTGGTAGGTCATTTTATCATTTATGCCATAAGTTGGTATTTAAAATTAAACCTACTAAAAGTTGGTAGGGCATTTTATTAAATAAACCATAAGTTGGTATCTAAAATTAAACCTACCAAAAGTTGGTAGGACATTTTATCATTAACACCAAAAGTTGGTGTTTTAAATTAAATCTACCAAAAGTTGGTAGTGTGTCCCCAAATAAAAACTATCATAAGTTTTAGTAATATTACAATTTCTTTTAATGCTATCATAAGTTGATAGTATTCTTACAAATCTTTTCCCAAAACCATCATAAATTGATAGTAATATTCCAAGCTTTTTTTCAAACACTATCATAAGTTGATAAGTGTGTTGAAAGTAATAATTCAAACTTTAACAATTATATCTTGCAAAGAGCAAGTATCCATAAGATAGCCATGAAATTAATTAGGGTAACCGTTTTCAAACGGGAGTTGTGGGGTGCCTAACACCTTCCCCACACTCAATCGATCCCCGTACCCTTTTCTCTGGTTCGCAGGTCTTTACGGTGTCCAATTGCACCTTAAATCAATTGGTGGCGACTCTAAACATTTTTCATCCTCCCAGGCCGGTCCGCGTCGTGACCCTGGTTGCGACAAAACCGTTTCTAAACCCCGCACTTTATTTGCTACTAGAAAGAGAACTCTGAGCGCTGAGTACTCCCTAATTGATGGCTTACTGACTTGAACGTCGAAGAGATCTCAAAAGTACACTCTTGGGCCTCTTTTTAGCTCAAATGTTCTGATGTACAAGCCATACTCAGTAAAATTGAGGACACCATCTGACATCAATGCTATTGTCTGATACGTCACCAGACTAGAAGATTGCAGAAGTTTTCTTTTTCGTTATTTATTTTTGTAGTTATCTTTTGAATCATTCCACCAACCAACAAAGAATGAATTGGAAAAATTGCACAAAACAGCTTCAACAATATTTGATGTTTGAGAGCAATGTTTGTGGTCCGACGCAAAACATTTATCATCATTTGAGGTTAATTTCCACACCATTAATTTGATGAGAGCAATGTTTGTGGTCCGACGCAAAACATTTATCATCATTTGAGGTTAATTTCCACACCATTAATTTGATGAGAGCAATGTTTGTGGTCCGAGGCAATAGCATCATTTGAGGTTTTTTTCCCAAATTTTACGCTTATATATATGTGACAGGCTTATCTCTCCCTTTTATTCATCATCTCATCATATCCAATGGCTTCTTCTTCAATATTATTGTATCACTTACGGTTTATGGCCTTGCTTTTCTTGCTATTAATCTTGGTTTTTCCTATGCACATGACACCTCTCCTATGTCACAATGAAGAAAGCTTGGCATTGCTACAATTCAAGCGAAGCTTTGTCGTCGACAAGTCAGCTTCTTCTCATCCCTCTGCTTATCCGAAGACGATATCATGGAATCAACAAGGAGAGAATCCAGACTGCTGCTTGTGGGATGGTGTGGTGTGTGATCAACGCACCGGCCGTGTCATTAGCCTTGACCTCAGTAGTAGCCACCTCTATGGTTCTATCAATTCCAGCAGCAGCCTCTTCCATCTACGCCAACTTCAAAGCCTTAACCTAGCTGACAATCATTTCAACTCCTCCCAAATCCCGTCTAGGTTTGGCAGTTTTCCAAGGCTAGCTTATCTCAATCTCTCCTCCTCCAGATTCTATGGTAGGATTCCATTAGAAATAGCAGAGTTGAGTAGATTGAGATCTCTTGATTTGATGGGAGATTTGGATGCATCTAACGCAAGATTGCTGGAGCTCACAAGTCCTGACCTAATGTGGTTAGTTCAAAATTTAACTCACATTGAGAAATTACATCTTGATAATGTAGACTTATCTGTTGCAATCCCTAAAAAAGTTTCAAATTTGTCTTCATTATCCTCTCTTAGTCTCCGTAATTGTGGCCTGCTTGGAAAATTTCCAATGGAAATTTTTGAACTACCAAACTTGCAGTTTCTCAATGTGGGGGGGAATGAAGAACTTGTTGGTCATCTGCCTGAATTTCACCGGAGCTCTTCTCTTAAGTTTTTAATGCTTCAATTTACAAATTTCTCGGGTGAACTACCTCCTTCAATAGGAAACCTTAATTCCTTGACTAGATTGAATATTCATAGTTGCAATTTTTGGGGCCCAATCCCTTCTTCCCTTGGTAATCTTAGTGAGATCACCTTTCTCGGACTCGGTGAGAATAACTTCTTTGGCCAAATCCCTTATTCATTGGCAAACCTTACACATCTTACCAGTTTCTCAATTTCAGGCAATGATAATTTTAGTTGTGGGTCTTTGTCCTGGCTTGGAAAGCAAACTGAATTCATTGGGTTATTAGTCCAGAAATGCAATATAAGAGGTGAAATCCCTCACTTTCTCAAGAACTTCACTCAACTCAATCTTTTAGTGCTCACCTCTAACCATTTAAGAGGTCAAATTCCACATTGGCTAACAAACCTCACCCGTTTAACCATCCTAAGCCTTAATGATAATGAATTCCACGGCCCTTTTCCTCATCAAATTTCAGAACTTGTGAATCTTGATGTTATTAGTTTGGGCGGAAATCACTTGAATGGCATTGTTAATTTAAACCCTTTTTTCAACCTCCATCACATGAAAATGTTTGGTATATCAGGGAATGATTTTACATTGCTCCAGGTGACCAATACAAACGCTACTCTTCGAAAGTGGCTCCTGCTAGCACTCGGCTCGTGCAACTTGAGAGAGTTTCCTGACTTCCTCAGGTATCAAGACAAACTGAAATTTTTGGATCTCACTGGAAATAAAATCCACGGCCAGATTCCGAGCTGGTTATGGAAGATAAGTAGAGAAACATTGGAGGTTCTTGAACTTGGTTTAAATATTTTTACCGACTTTGAGCAACCTACATTGATCTCGCGCCTTCCTAATCTAAAATTCCTAGGGCTACATGGTAACAAGATCCAAGGTCCAGTACCCAGACCACCACCTTCCATTGTCGAGTATATCATCTCAAACAACAGTTTCAGTGGAGAAATTTCTTTGACCTTCTGCAATCTACCTTACATGTATGCCCTTGATTTGTCATTCAACAACTTGAGTGGCATGCTTCCGCAATGTTTGTTCGACAAGGAGAGCAATCTACACATTTTAAATCTCGAGCAAAACTTCTTCCGCGGAACCATTCCTGAAACATTAACGAATGGAAGTAAGTTGAGGATGATCAATTTAGGTCATAATGCACTGCAAGGAGCATTACCGAGGTCATTGGCTAATCATACAATGTTAGAGGTTCTACATCTTGGTGACAATCAGATTAGTGACACATTCCCCTTTTGGTTGGGAACTTTGCCTAATCTACATGTGCTCATCTTAAGATCCAACAAACTTTTTGGTGTTGTTGGAAGCCCTACAACAGGTTTTGAATTCTCAGCGTTACGAATCATTGACATCTCCTACAATGGTTTCACTGGCATTCTACCATCTAAGTACTTTCAGAAGTGGAACAACATGAGAAATTTTGATGTGGATCACTTTTCGTATATGGCACAAAATATGACTTTGGTTAACAAAGGTGTCATCCTGGAATTTAGTTTCGTGTTCCGACAAATTTACAATTATCAACTAACTTTGATGAACAAAGGTGTCAGACTGCATTATCATAGGATACCAGAAGTCCTTGTAGGTATCGATCTTTCAAGCAACAAATTTGAAGGGGAGATCCCGGAATCCATTACAACTTTGAAGAATATCAATTTCCTTAACCTCTCCAACAACCATCTCTCAGGCCACATCCCATTGGCTATAGAAAACCTCACAGCGCTCGAATCGTTGGATTTTTCGAGCAACATGCTTTCAGGAAAGATTCCGCCTGAGCTGGCGCAACTCACATTCCTCTCAATCTTTAATGTCTCTTGTAATCAGCTCATAGGTCCTATACCACAAGGAAAACAATTTGCTACATTTGAGAATAATTCATACAAGGACAACTTGGGATTGTGTGGGAAGCCATTGTCGAAGTTATGCGGAAATGCAGGTGAATCACCTCCATCGCCTTCAACTGATGAAGATGATCAAGGCTCGAGTGGTTCTTCAGCATATGTTTTGTGGATGATAGTTGCGATTGGATATGCAAGTGGACTGGTTGTTGGAGTTGTCGCTAGACTCAGATTCACCGTATCAAAACATGAATGGTTTGTGGAAACCTTTCGCAGGAGGCAACATAAAAGGAGAAGGCTGAGAAGAAGGGGACAGAGAGAATGAATTTCCATATTATGTATATACATGGTTCAAGTATCTTCTTATGTTGTTCTAGTTACGTGTATGTGTGTGTTTTTATTTGATGTTTCTCTATCCCTCTATTGTATTCCATATCATTACTGTTTGATTCCTAGTTGCTGCTGGAAATTGTATCCACGTCTTCCATGTTTTTACGTTTGTTTTTAAGCACCAGAAGCAAGCTGTTATTTCTTAAAAATGTTTGTATGTGTAACCTTTTTATGTACACTGTTAACTCACTTGAGAGAACTCATGCACCAAAAACATCAAGACGGATTCCTGATTCTTCCTATGATCACAATCCGAATCCGCTCTGCACTTTTATGCATATATATATGACAGCAAAATACTGAGACAAAGAGGTTCCAAGTCCTCATAAGTCCAGGGAAAAATTTTCAAGCGGGAGCATTCTTATATCGAGTGTGTGCAGATGCAACTTTTGAAGTAAGAAGTTTAATAACATCACTTACTTAATGCTTCCACTTCCCAGTAGCTATCCAGATCAGTTAGCCTTAAGTAGCACTTGCAAGAACGTCCGTAAAATTTGACATACGCAAAACTCCAAAAAAATAAGAATAAAAAGTTGAACCCAAACAGAGCATATGCATAAGCAAGAGCACAGTCAACAACTGAAAATGGCATAAAAAGTGCCATGAACCAGTTAAGTTCTCGAACTAATTGTTTCATAACACGTAAGGAAACAGGAAGAAGCACCAACCTGTTTCACCCAGGCTGCAAGTATCAAAAAAGAAAAAAAAATCCATCAACCAGTAAAGTAAAGGTCATGCACTTTTCCTTTGATATTATTAAGAACCAACTTATTATTATCACGACCCAAAAGTGGGCACGTGACCGGTGCATGGTCCCAATGAACCCGAACGCCCACTAAGGCCAGGCAAGCCTCAGAATAGATATCTGATTACTCAAATCGAATTGGAAATTATAATTCACATAAAGTTGGTAACTTCAAAATAACATCAGGGCCTATTAGCTATGCATACCAGAATTCTTTCTTTCTTCTTCATCTTTTTAAATGTGAGATGTAATATGAGATCTGAGATCGTAATCTGAGATGTACTGAGTTCAGATCTGAAATCGTATAGATCTAAGATCGTACAGTTATAATGTTACAGTTTCAATGTTAATTTTTCTAAAATGTAACTTATACAATCAAATAATTTGACTTATTTTCTTAATCATCTATGTTTTGAAACTGTAAAACTATACAATCAAAATATTAGCATTATATGAGTAGATTGGCTTTTTAATGTATATGTTACAGTTTGAAACAGTAACATTACGCGAACAAAAGGGACCAACTTCGGATCTTCATTTCTGGTGGCCGTTTTGGACGAAATCTGACTGGGTATTGTGCATCTCAGTGAGGGGAGGCTAACGGCAGTGGTGATGTAGTGCGTCATCTTCGAAATCGTTTGGATTTGAGATTTTTTCTTTTATGTTATTGAAACTGTAACATGAAATCGTATATATGAAGATAGTGATGTAATTGACATTTTCATGAGTATTTATGTCAATATTTTTTTAAAATAAACCTAAATATGCAAAAGTCTTCTTAAAAATACCTGCCTCAAATTTCCAATCTTCATAATTTGCAAAGACCGACAAGTATGATTGGGCCCATCAACCAAAAGTCCTAGCTTTGAGCTTTATAGAAACGTTCAGGTCCATTCTTGATAAAAGCAGGCCAAGCTATCAAAAGAAAACACCTTGCAATGTCATTCGAAGACTTCTTCCATGCAAGTCCAAAAAACATGAGAAGTTTCATTACTTCAAATCAAGTCGACAAGACATGCTTGACTTAACTTTTAGTGAAAGAAGACTTTGAAATTTCAATGATAGCTAGTGTTTCCCAAATTATAGGTTTTTTTCGGTTATAACATTTTTAAAAAATTAATTACACAAACAATATATTTATTTTTTATTACTAAATTGACATAATGTGCTACTAGAATTCCGTTTCGTAGAGCAATTAGAGCTTATTTGTTATCAAAATAAATTAGCTTAATAAGTAGTGAAAAACAAACTAGCTTATAAGCAGTTAAATAAACTTGTCAGGTATTTGGTAAACCTTATAGCTTACGTTAGTTTATAATTTGTCAAATCCTCGTAATTTGTTATTTTATGATTTTATTTTTTGGTAAATTTATTTATTTTATTATAGATTTTTTAAAAATTTAAACTTATATATTACAAGATATTTTTATATAAATAAAAGTAAAATTAATATTGAAAATTTTTATAATATTATATATAATATTATCTTAATAAAAGAAAAGAATAAATAAAAAATTAAAAAAAATGAAAGTTCAAAAAATAAGTTTCAATTATAAGCTAGTTTATCTAAGATATTTGATGGTGCGTCTGCGCTCAGCTTATAAGCTATACCAAATTGTCATTAAGAGGAGCGCAAATTTTAGTTAAAACTAATTGTGCTATTGCCACTGCCAGTAGCCAAATTAAAACTAATTATCCAATATTGATATTTAATATTAATAACTATAACTATTGTCTGGTAAAATAAACAATCTTATCCTGAAAGATATTGCTAACTTTAACATTCATCCAATGATACAATTTTAAGCAAAATAAGAAAATTAGTCAAAAATAAAAAATAAACTCTAATTAACTATTTAATATAGATAATTATAATTATAATTGCTGACACTCGAGTAAGTTAAATGATAAAATATATCGCTATGAACTGCATGTAAGTATGTTAGTAGTTAATCTAATTTGATTTTTGTTTTTGAAAATTAAAAAAAAATGGAAGGGGAAAGTTGGGAGTAGACAAAAAGACAATAGATTATGAATTAATTAAATAAAAATATGTTATATTCAATTGAGAATAAATGTGCGGAATTTATTTAAAATGTGTGGGAAAATATTAATATGAAGCAAGTTGATGAAAATTGCCAAAAAAATATTTATAAAAAAATTAGAAAAATTGATGGAGTATAACCACGCATCGCATGGGATCTCAACTTGTTTTCTTGAAGTAAAAGATGTCAAATATTCTTTGTCACGTCAGCAACTAGGGCTGTGCATAATTCGGTTTTAACCGATTAACCGAACCGAACCGATCGACCGTTAACCGAATTTACCGGTTAATGTTAACCAATCGGACGATTCGGTTAAAGGTTTATGAGTATTTCGGTTTTCGGTTAATGGTTCGGTTAACATAAAAAATTAACCAAATTAACCGAACCGAACCGAAAATATAACATATTATATAAATATATAATATATATAATTATGTTATTAATTTTCCACATATTAATAATTTAACACTTATATTCTTCTAAAAAAATCTATTAATACTTATATAAAAAATTCAAAATAAATATAATATACATCAATTAATAAGTATTAATTCATGTTACCAAGTACCAACTTAGTAACTTACCATGTAATGTAACACCTTCAATATATTATATATTTATATTTATCAAGATTAAATATGATAATGAAATTAATAATATGACAAAACAAATACTATAAAAACCATTAAACCCTAAATTCTAAGGTTAAAGGTCCCAACAATATAAAACCTTAAACCTTTTTTTTTTTGAATGGGAACCCTAAACCCTATTAACTATATAACTATAGTCATATTATAAACTTAAACCCTAATTAATAAAACACTAAACCTATAAAACTATACTCTAATAATATAAACCCCAAACTCTAACACTATAAAACATTAAACCGTTTATTTTTTTAAAATGGGAACCCTAAACCATATAAAACCTTGTGAATGTAAACCCTAAACCTTATTAACTATATAACTATAGTCATGTTATAAACTTAAACCTAACCGATAAAACACTAAACCTATAAAATTACACTCTAATAATATAAACCCTAAACTCTAACACTATAAAACCTTAAACCTTTTGTTTGTTTTTACATGGGAACCCTAAACCCTATAAAACCTTATGAATGTAAACCCTAAACCCTATTAACTATAATATAGTTATAAATTTAAACCCTAAAATTATAAATCCTAAACTCTAACATTATAAATCATATTATATGCTAAATTAGTAACATGACTTTGACCCAAAATATTTGGAATTAACCGAACCGACCGAAATCTAAACCGAAATTTTAGGTTAACCGAACCGATGGTTAACCCTCTAAAAAATATTGGTTCGGTTAAATGGATGAAATTAACCGAAAAAATTTGGTTAGGTTAAAAATATGTCAATAACCGAACCGACCGACCGCTGCACACCCCTATCAGCAACTATGAATGGAAATTTTGTGTAGGGGCTAACGGACCCCAATACGCAGAGTAGAATGTATTGTTTAACCTGAAAAATTGAACATGGGCTTGTTTGATATTTTTTGAAAGTACAGGGGTTTTTCAATAGTTAACCCTTTTCCCAACTCATATAAAAGCAGAACCTTCTATAGGTAGACTGATTATAAACCGGTTCTAAACCCTGCACTTTATTTGCTACTAGAAAGAGAACTCTGAGCACTGAGTGCTGCTTAATTGATAGTTTACTGACTTATGCGTCGAAGAGATCTCAAAAGTACACTCTTGGGCCTCTTTTTAGCTCAAGTGTTCTGATGTACAGGCCATACTCAATAAAATTGAGGACACCATCTAATGTCAATGCTATTGTCTGATACGTCATCAGACTAGAAGATTGCAGAAGTTTTCTTTTTCGTTATTTATTTTTGTAGTTATCTTTTGAATCATTCAACCAACCAACAATGAATGAATTGGAAAAATTGCGCAAAACAGCTTCCACTTTCAATTCCTCCTTAAATTGATGTTTGAGAGCAATGTTTGTGGTCCGTGGCAAAAGCATCATTTGAGGTTTATTTCCACGCAGTTAATTGTGCTATTGATATACAATTGTGAGTACATGACTTTTGAGTGAAGGGAAGACTATGAAATTTCAATGATAGCAACTTTTTCCCAAATTTTACGCTTATATGTGGCCGGCTTATCTCTCCCTTTTATTCATCATCTCATCATATCCAATGGCTTCTTCTTCAATACTATTGTATCACTTACGGTTTATGGCCTTGGTTTTCTTACTATTAATCTTGGTTTTTCCTATGCACATGATAAAGAGGGAAGCATGGCCAACGGGCCTCAATACATAACTGGGCCATGTTCTCAACAAAAGTCCAACTCTAGAGATCACGAAAGTCAGGCCCTATAGTTTGAAAAGTGTATCTCATCTAACTGTTACAATATCTTCAAACGGCTCTTTCTCTGTACTGTCAGTATCATAGCTGACTGTCCTACCCGTGTTATAGCTATAGTTAAACTGTGTATATATCTAGTCTGTTGTAACACGTAATTGAAATTAATGAAAGGTCCTGCTATTTAAACTCCCTATTTTTACTATATACATTCCCTGTTGAAAGGACATAATAGGCATTCTCACAAGACAAATAATTGTGTCCGTTTTATTATCAAATGATTGTGTCAGCTTTTTTTAAAAATTTCAATTGTGGACCCACAAATCATTACACATAAGTTACTTTTAACAAAAAGTAATGTGGGTCCAGTGTTAATAATATAGAGTATAAAATTGATGGATGATTTCATAACACACGAGTGTGGCTTTATTTAATAATATTTATTTTTATAAATTAATTATTAATCTTTATTTTATAAATTAATTAATTATCCGTATTTTACAAATTAATTATCTTTATTTTTAACAAATTAATAAATTTCCTTTATTTTATAAAAAATCAATTGTCTTTATTTTATTTTAATTAATTATCTTCATTTTATAAATTTTTTTATATATACATTTATATGCATATGTTACAACTAAAATGCATAATAACCCTGCACGTAATTTGTCATAAAAGGGGTGTGAAAAGTAACGTCGAAATTTAAAACAAATGGTCTATGACCTTTTTTCTTTTTTTTTTTTGGTAGTGTTTGAAGAATTTTGTTTTAGCTAGCCTAATAATATGATTTGTGAATAAATCCTAAAATAGATAGGGTTTATAGTATACTAATTGGTGTAGGTTCGGTGCACCACAGAGTTTGTTCTTGCATTTCTATGATCTTTCGTATATTTCTTCCAAGACCATTATTGCTGGCTCATCTCATCAATTACAGCTAATTTGACAGTTCTTTATAACATTTTGCACTTACACAATCATTTAAGTTTTTCATGCATCTTCTTTGATGAATTTAATTTTTTATTCAAGATAAAATACAACGTCAGATTCAAAATCATTGAAATGTATAATATTTTTGAGAATTTTTTAAAATATTGGCATAAAAGGTAAAGAAATGAGGAGCTGCAATATTTAGCATAAGCACAAATGTAAGCAAAATTTTTGTAAAAAAATCACATTAATTGCTTTTGGATGACACATAGAGAAAAACACAACAAGTGATTTAGGCATGAATATAAAGCTGTAATTATGTAGCTATTAAAACAAACATCAGGATTTAAAAATTGTCCAATAATATTTCATGAATTCAACCAGGGAAGGGGGTCAAAAACTCCAAAAAAATCCATAATGCATGGTTACACGAGTTGCTAGTGGCAACTTCGTGATTAAGGCGGCAAATGTAAGCAAAATTTTTGTAAAAAAATCACATTAATTGCTTTTGGATGACACATAGAGAAAAACACAACAAGTGATTTAGGCATGAATATAAAGCTGTAATTATGTAGCTATTAAAACAAACATCAGGATTTAAAAATTGTCCAATAATATTTCATGAATTCAACCAGGGAAGGGGGTCAAAAACTCCAAAAAAATCCATAATGCATGGTTACACGAGTTGCTAGTGGCAACTTCGTGATTAAGGCGGCAAAGAAGGCTAGATTACAGGCCAACCCAAGATCACATGTAGTTGACTGATTTGTCCTTTTCTCACAATCATGATGTGACAAGAGGTAGTGAAAGAAGTAAAAAAGAAAAATTGTGGTGAAAATAAGAACGCCGTTTTTACGGCCGTAAGAGTAAAAGAAAATGTATACGTGTCTATTCGTGATTGGGTTTTAAATAAAATCCCACCAGACTTCCTCATTTTGCGTGTTTGTATATAAAAAGAATTAAAGCTGTTCTCTGACAGTGGGATAAAAAGAAAAAAAGGGTGAAAAAAGTAGCGTCGTCAAATCATTTGTCACTTGTCAATATCAAGAGGGGGTTTATATAGCAAAAATGGGGGTGTCAATAGTCCCGCCGTTAATGAAAACATCTCTAACAAGAGTCTTTATGGTATCGAAGCTTTTGTAGACTCCGACGAGTCGATCTTCATGGCTGTTGCTTCTTCCGCTGCCCCACTTTCCACCATGATTACTCGTCCATCTTCAACTTCCTCTCCTAGTATAACCGTACATGCCATTTCTGCAATTCCCTTGAAACTTACTCGAACTACTTTTTCTTCATGTAGACTTCAGCTTACTTCATTACTCAGAGCTTACAATCTCATGGGCTATGTTGACGGAACTCGTCCCTGTCCAGCACTTCCCGATGAATCCAGTTCTTCCACTGATCAATCTACCCACATTGCTTACCATACATGGAAAAGTCAAGATTATTTCATTACTCATGCAATTGTTACATCCATAGATGGTGCAGTTCTTCCACTAGTTGGAGAGGTCAAATATAGTGCTAAGGCTTGGAATCGCGTCCATACGTTGTTCGCTAATAGTTCCAGATCACGCATCATTCAACTCAAATCACAGCTTTCGCGTTGCCAAAAGGGCACTAAAACCATGAATGATTATCTCTAGGATGTTAAGACCCTGGCAGATGAACTTGCTCTAATTGATCATCCAATTTCAGATGATGATCTTACCCTCTATATCTTGGATGGTCTTGGCCAAGACTATACTGGCATGGTCGGGTCTATTCGTACCTGGGAAAAACCGTTCACTTATGAAGAATTGAAAGATGTTATTATTGCCCAGGAAGGATTTGTGTCTCGCCTTACTCCTGCACCAGAGCTATCAATGGCTACAGCCAATTTTCATCAGAAACAGTTTGTCTCTTCTCAGTCAGGCAGGGGATTTTCCCAGTTCTATCATGGAAACAAACCCAGAAATCAGAACTTTGGTCACCAGTCTACTTATCAGGGTTATCGTGGCCGTGGTCGTGGTCGTGGTCGTGGACCACCCAGAGCTACTTGTCAGTTATGTGATAAATATGGACACACTGCAAATATATGCAGAAACTTTAAAGTGTTTGCTCATCACAACAATTCTCCTGGCTCTGCTTCAGCTCACTATGCCTCTGGCCCATCCAGTGACTATGCTCAATCGCATCAATCTTGGCCGCTTGATTCAGGAGCTAGTCATAATATGACACATGATCTGAATAATCTTCAATTTCCCAGTGATTATGATGGCACTGAGGATGTTAAACTTGGTGACGGCACAGGTTTGAATATTACTCATGTTGGTACAACTCACTTACCCACACGCACTCGACCTCTCACTGTCACTAATACACTTTGTGTTCCTTCTCTTAAGAAAAATCTTTTATCTGTTCATGAACTCACAACTCACAATAATATTTCTATTGAGTTTTTTTCTTCTTATTGTCTTATTAAGGATCAGGGAAATGGACAAATCATGGCACGAGGCCAATGCACTGATGGCATTTATCATTTTGCACCTCAAGCTATATCTTGTTTTGCTACAGCTGCTACTTTTCCAGGAACTCGTACCACTGTGGATGGTTGGCATTGTCGTCTAGGACATCCGTCCTTTAAGCTGTTTACTAGAATTATTAACTCATCTTCTTTGCCGTGTAATCAAAATATGACAAAACTTACTCTTCAATGTAGTTCTTGTCAAATAAATAAAATGCACAAGCTTCCTTTTGGCAACTCTACCGTTCATAGTACATCTCCCTTGCATATTATTTTTAGTGACGTTTGGGGTCCAGCGCCCACATTATCAATTGATGGTTTTCGATATTATGTGATATTTGTTGATCACTATACAAGATACTCTTGGCTTTTTCCTTTACACCATAAATCTGATGTATTTTATGTTTTTCAACAGTTTAAAAAGCTGGTGGAAAAACAGTTTCAAGCTTCTATTCGCACTTTATATAGTGACAACGGTGGCGAATTTATCAAACTTCAATCTTATCTTCAAAATGAAGGCATCAGCTGGTATCAATCTCCGCCACACACGCCACAACATGTTGCTTTAGTTGAAAGGAAGCATCGTCATATTACGGAAACAGCCAGAACACTTCTTTACTCTGCTAAGCTACCACCTACCTTTTGGAGCTTTGCCTTTCAGACTGCGGTTTATCTGATAAATCGCCTCCCAGTTCATCCCAAATCACACCTTACTCCTTACCAACAACTCTTCCAACAGCCACCTAATTACCTTAAGCTTCGGGTCTTTGGATGTCGGTGTTTCCCGTGGCTTTGTCCATATACAACCAATAAATTACAACCTAGGTCCAAGCCTTGCATTTTTGTTAGGTATTCCACAAATCAAAGTTCCTACAAATGTCTTGATCCTCAAACAAATCGTATTTATCTTTCTCGCCATGTTCTCTTTGATGAAACAAAATTTTCTACCATTTTTACTCCTTCATCTGTGTCTAATTCTCAACCTTCCACTACTGTTCCTCCGCCTACTTCTCATTTGCCTAATGCTGTCCTAATTACAATGTCTATTCCAGCATCATCCACTAGTACAAATCAAATTTCTTCTCCAATTTTCTCACACTCTGACCTTACTACCAGACTTCTTCCTCTATTTCATCAGCTATCTCAGATCAATTTTCTCATACACCCTTACCAGTTTCTTCTCCTACTCCTATTGCTCCCTCTCGTACTCATAGTATGACCACTCGATCTATGAATAATATTTTTCGCCCGAAACAACTTCATCTTACTACCTTACATCCCCTTCCTACCTCTGCTGAACCCACATCTGTCTTGCGTGCTCTTGCTGACCCTCTCTGGAAATCTGCCATGGATCAGGAATTTAATGCCTTAGTCAAGCATCAGACCTGGACGTTGGTTCCTCATGTTCCTGGTTATCGTCCTATAGGCTCTAAATGGGTTTTTCGCATTAAACGTCATCCGGATGGTTTTGTAGAGCGTTATAAAGCGCGTCTAGTAGCTCAGGGTTTCTCTCAACGCCCTGGTCTGGATTATAATAATACTTTTAGTCCTGTAATACGATCTGCTACTATCAGAGTCGTGCTTACCATTGCTGTCTCATCTGGCTGGCAACTCAAGCATTTAGACATAAACAATGCCTTTCTCAATGGCACCTTACAAGAAACAATCTATATGAAACAACCAACTGGGTTTAAAGATCCTCAGCATCCTCATCATTTTTGCAAGTTGCAAAAATCCATTTATGGTCTTAAACAGGCTCCAAGGGCCTGGTACAATGCCTTAAGCCAGCAACTGCTTACTCTGGGTTTTACTCATTCTCTTGCTGACCCTAGTCTCTTTATTCTCCAAGAAGGATATCATATTATGTATATTTTAGTTTATGTAGATGACTTAGTTTTAACTAGTTCCAGTTCTACTCTTTTATGCAGGGTTACTACCTCTTTAGCTGCTCAGTTTTCTCTGAAGAACCTAGGTGATCTTTCCTACTTCCTTGGTATTGAGGTTCTCCCTACTTCACATGGTCTTTTTCTTTCTCAACAGAAGTATACTCGTGATCTACTTGATAAAGCGGATATGTCTGGAGCAAAGCCCGTTCATACTCCTTTACCTGCTCACTTCTCTGTTAGTATCACTACGGGTACTCTTTTGTCCAATCCTACTGAGTATCACCAGATTCTTGGCAGCCTGCAGTATCTCAGTCACACTCGTCCTGATATCAGTTTTGCTGTGAATAAGCTTGCTCAATTCATGAGTCAACCAACCGATATTCATTGGTCACTTCTAAAGCGATTACTGCGGTATCTCAAAGGTACTTTCGATTATGGCATAACCATCTCCAAATCCTCAACCTTAGAGCTTCAGGCCTATTCTGATTCTGACTGGGCTGGCAACCCTGACGATAGTACCTCTATCTCTGCATATATACTTTTTCTTGGGTCTAGCCCTGTGTCCTGGAAAGCTCAAAAAACAACGTGCAGTTGCGACATCTTCCACAGAGGCAGAGTATCGCTCTCTTGCTGCCACTGCTTCTAAGGTTGTTTGGATGACACATCTTCTTCAAGATCTAAAGAGGCCTCTGCGATACAAACCTCTTATCTATTGTGACAATCAAGGCGCAACCGCTCTCAGTCTTAATCCTGTCCTCCACTCTCGAATGAAGCACATTCGGGTTGCTCTGCACTTCATTCGTTCTCTTGTCAACAATGGCAATATTCTTGTTCGAAAAATCTCTACCACAGATCAGCTTGCGGATCTTCTCACCAAATCTCTTCTGCGATCTCGTTTCACCTTACTTCGAACCAAGATTGGAGTATCCACAGGACCCTCCATCTTACGGGGGTGTAAAGAGGGAAGCATGGCCAACGGGCCTCAGTACATAACTGGGCCATGTTCTCAACAAAAGTCCAACTCTAGAGATCACGAAAGTCAGGCCCTATAGTTTGAAAAGTGTATCTCATCTAACTGTTACAATATCTTCAAACGACTCTTTCTCTGTACTGTCAGTATCATAACTGACTCTACTACCTGTGTTATAGCTATAGTTAAACTGTGTATATATCTAGTCTGTTGTAACACGTTATTGAAATTAATGAAAACATCTCTAACAAGAGTCTTTACATGACACGTCTCCTATGTCACAATGAAGAAAGCTTGGCCTTGCTGCAATTCAAGCGAAGCTTTGTCGTCGACAAGTCAGCTTCTTCTCATACCTCTTCTTATCCGAAGACGATATCATGGAATCAACAAGGAGAGAATCCAGATTGCTGCTCGTGGGATGGTGTGATGTGTGATCAGCATACCGGCCGCGTCACTAGCCTTGACCTCGGTAGCAGTTGTCTCTATGGTTCTATCAATTCTAGTAGCACCCTCTTCCATCTAGGCCACCTTCAAAGGCTTAACCTCGCGGACAATCATTTCAACTCCTCCCAAATTCCTTCTGGGTTTCGCAGTTTTTCAAGGCTAGCTTATCTCAATCTCTCCTCCTCCAGATTCTCTGGTAAGATTCCATTAGAAATAGCAGGGTTGAGTAGATTGAGATCTCTTGATTTGACAGGAAATTTGGATGCAGCTAAAGCAAGAATGCTAGAGCTCAGAAGTCCTGACCTGACCTGGTTAGTAGAAAATTTAAGTCACATTGAGAAACTACATCTTGACAATGTAGACTTATATGCTCCAATCCCTGAAAAAGTTGCAAATTTGTCTTCATTATCATCTCTTCGTCTCTATAAGTGCGGCCTGCTTGGCAGATTTCCAATGGGAATTTTTGAACTACCAAACCTGCAGTTTCTCAATGTGGGGATGAATGAAGAACTTATTGGTCATCTACCTGAATTTCACTGGGGCTCTCCTCTCAAGTTTTTACAGCTTCAATTCACAAAATTCTCAGGTCGATTGCCTCCTTCAATAGGAAACCTTCATTCCTTGAATGGATTGGATATTGGTAATTGTAACTTTTCAGGCCCAATCCCATCTTCCCTCGGTAATCTTAGCAAGATCACCTTACTCAAACTCCGTGAGAATAACTTCTTTGGCCAAATCCCTTCTTCATTGGCAAACCTTACACATCTCACCTCTCTCTCAATTTCAGGCAATGATAATTTTAATTGTAGGTACTTGTCATGGCTTGAAAAGCAAATTGAATTCATTCAGTTGGACCTTTTCTATTGCAATATAAGTGGTGAAATCCCTCACTTTCTCAAAAACTTCACTCGACTCAATCATTTACAACTCAACTCTAACCATTTAAGAGGCCAAATTCCACATTGGCTAACAAACCTCACTCGGTTAGCCATCTTAGACCTTGGTAATAATGAATTCCACGGCCCTTTTCCTCCTCAAATTTCAGAACTTGTGAATCTTGAAGCTATTCATTTGTACACAAATCACTTGAGCGGCAATGTTAATCTAAACCCATTTTTCAACCTCCAACACATGAAAGAATTTGGTATATCAGATAATGATTTTACGTTGCTCCATGTGACCAATGCAAACGCTACTCTACGAAAGTGGCACGTACTGGGACTCGGCTCGTGCAACTTGAGGGAGTTCCCTGACTTCCTTAGGTACCAAGATAAACTGGAGTACTTGCGTCTCTCTCGAAATAAAATTCACGGCCAGATTCCGAGCTGGTTATGGAACATTACAGAAACTTTGGAGGTTGTTTTTCTTGGTTTCAATTTTTTGACCGGCTTTGAGCAACCTGCATTGGTCTCGCGCCTTCATAATCTAAAAGCCCTAGCGCTAGCTTACAACAAGATCCAAGGTCCAGTCCCCAGACCTCCACCCTCCATCGTCGACTATTTCTTCTTTAACAACAATTTCAGTGGAGAAAATTCTTCAACCTTCTGCGATCTACCTCACCTGTATGCCCTTGATTTGTCATTCAACAACTTGAGTGGCATGCTTCCGCAATGTTTGTTCGACAAGGCAAACAATCTGAACATTTTAAATCTCGAACAAAACTCCTTCCGTGGAACTATTCCTGAAACATTAGCGAATGGAAGTAATTTGAGGATGATCGGTATAGGTCATAATGCACTGCAAGGAACATTACCGAGGTCATTGGCTAATCATACAATGTTAGAGTTTCTAAATCTTGGTGACAATCAGATCAGTGACACATTCCCCTTTTGGTTGGGAGCTCTGCATAATCTCCAGGTCCTCATCTTGAGATCCAACAAATTTTTTGGTGCAGTTGGAAGCCCTGCAACAGGTTTCGAGTTCTCCATGCTGCAGATCATTGACATCTCCTACAACGGTTTCACTGGCATTCTACCATCTGAGTACTTTCAGAAATGGAATGGCATGAGAAATTCTGATGTGAATCACTTTTCGTATATGGCAAAAACTACAACTTTTTTTGGTTTTAGTTTCGTGGCACCTCATATTTACACTTATAAACTAACTTTGGTTAACAAAGGTGTCAGCACGGATTACCAGAAGATACCAGAAGTCCTTACATCTATCGATCTTTCAAGCAACAAATTTGAAGGGGAGATCCCGGAGTCCATTACAACTTTGAAGAATCTCCATTCACTTAACCTTTCCAACAATCGTCTCTCAGGCCATATCCCATTGGGTATAGAAAACCTCAGAGTGCTCGAATCGTTGGATTTTTCGAGCAACATGCTTTCAGGAGAGATTCCACTAGAGCTCGCGCAGCTCACATCCCTTTCATTCTTTAATGTCTCTCATAATCAGCTAATAGGTCCTATACCACAAGGAAAACAATTTGCTACATTTGAGAACAGTTCATACAAGGACAACTTGGGATTGTGTGGGAAGCCACTGTCGAAGTTGTGCGGAAATGCAGGGGAATCACCTCCATCGCCTTCAACTGGTGAAGATGATCAGGGCTCGGGGGGTTCTTCAGCATATGTTTTGTGGATGATAATTGCGATTGGATATGCAAGTGGACTAGTTGTTGGAGTTGTCACCGGACTCAGATTCACCGCATCAAAACATGAATGGTTTGTGGAAAGCTTTGGCAGGAGGCAACAAAACAAGAGAAGGCTGAGAAGAAGAGGACACAGAGTTTGAATTTCCCAAGGCATTTCCATATTATGTATCTTCTTATGTTGTTCTAGATCTGTGTATGTGTGTTTTTTTTTTAATTTTATGTTTCTCTATCCCTCTATTGTATTCCATCTCTCTACTGTTTTTATTAGGTTTGGCTTAACAAAAATAAGCAATGGAGGCCTCCGTTTGATTCAGAGTTGCTGCTGGAAATTGTATACAAACCAAATCCGCTCTGCATTTTATGCATAGATGTATGACAGTAAACAAACGAGTACAAGAAGACAACAACAAAATACTCAAACAGAGGTCCCAAGTCCCCCACAGGTACAGGCAATCTTTTTTTTCAAATGAGAGCATTCTTATATAGTTATGTTGACAGTGTAGATGCAACTTTTGTGGCCAAACAAAAGAATAAATTCATTGTAAACTAACAAGACTAGCAGATGGCAACTCAAGAAACTAATATTAGTATATTTAGTCAATATGTAAATGGGAAATCGAGATCCCCCAGAAACTGATGTTCAGAGATAGATATTAAAACTAAAGAAAAAAATGTATTCAAATGCAGATAATCGAAACAACAGAACTCCTGCCACGAGAGCAGAGCCATATTAAACTGTTCAAAACCCTTTTAATAAAACACACCATGATTAGCACTAGTTAAGGTAACATGTAAACTCAGTAATCAGCACTGTATTCCCAGTAGGAAGCACAGATTGGTGTCAAATATGAGAACCTCAAATAATGTACAACCCAGCACAACAGAGCAGGCTTGTGACAAATCAGTTTTTAAGTTACAGGTCATGGAGGCATATCATAAACAAATCATTGTAGAAAGACAAGTGCAATATTTCTCTTAGTTTATCTCACAAAAGTACATTATGGAATCCCTCAAAAAAATATCACATAAGGAGTATCAGAGGCACATATTTGATGAGCTGTCAAGCACCATAACATGATAGAAGAGGAGAAATAAAAAGGAAACAAAGATCTGAGATGCTTAGGTATCAATTGTACAATGAGTGTAGTCAGAAACATGCATCGCAAGGCTCCAATAGTAAACAGTTTAATAACATCACTTACCTAACTCTTCCACTTCCCAGTAACTTCTTATCCAGATCAGTTTGCAATAAGCAGCATTTGCACAAGCGTTGGAGGCAAGAACGTGTGTAGAATTTGACATTCACAAAACTCCAAAAAAATATGAAGACAAATTAAAACCCAAACATAGCATTTGCATAAGCAAGAGAGCAGTCAAGCTAATTGCTTCATAACATGCAAGTATTCACAAAACAACCCAACAAGCAGTAAAGTAAAGGTCGTGCACTTTTCTTTGGATATTTTTAAGAACCAACTTATTATAAATATAACTGTAGAGGAAAGAATTCGACTTTGAATTAAAGCTGCTATATTGTGGAATGTGGAACTACACTGTGATACACAACTCGGTAATACAATTTTGTGTTAGAAGAGCTCACAACAAGTAACAAAAGAGTAAAAAAAGGGGAAAACTTTACAGCACTTTTACATGAGAGTAAAGGGAAGAAAAAAAACCCTAAAAAAAGGGAAGTAACTTTCAGAACCAACATGATATTGTAGCTGAATGTCAGAAGATAACCAAAAACACCTTCATACTATAGGCTATAGCCATTCCCTGTGCGGTTGTGCGCAGCACTCCGAGTGTTTATGCCATGGATGCATCATCAACATAGTTAAGACATCTGTTGAATGTTTGAAACGGCAACCCAAGCCATTTGGATTCTCATGTCACTATGATTACTCTACAATCCAAGTCCTCCAAGGTCTGTCATATGAAGATTTCGCAAGGAAAAAAAACACAAACTTTTTTCTTCTGTTTAATTTGCCCTTTTTTGCACCTTCACATTCTGAATACTCATAGTTCATACCTTTGTACACAAAAGGAAGCGCAGCCTACTACTCTGTACAATTCAAGCCACAAAAATAAACCTGGGACTGAATCACTGTTCTCCCAATTTTGAAACCCGGAACAACTGTAAAACCCACCTTCGCCCTGGTTTTATCTGACAAGGCACATTTCCTTGTTACATCTTCCATGTATACCATTGAAAAATCAACCCCTCTTTCCATTTGGAAAATTTCAACCACAGGATCGAACAAAAAGGCAAGCTTATGAAGTATCCAAATGGAACTAGCCATGTTGACAAACAATTCATAGAATATACTCAATGACCTCCATGAATCTAGGACAACTTCGTTGTGATCCAAATTGCTGAAAATTGAAGACTCCATTGTTGGATGAATAAGCTCTTGGTACTTCCTTTCACAAAACTTTGAAAACCCACAAGTAGGATGACTACTTAGCAATTCCATCGGATTGCTTGATACATGCTCGAGTAATTGCTTCAATGAACTGTTAGTATTGACTGAATCTGAAATATGACCGTTACAGAACTCTTGGTACTCATCACCTGAACCAAATCCTTCTAAATCAAACCCACGAAACATTCTCAGACAAACATATGACAAAAATGCATACTTTCTATTCCCTTTCCTTGCAAATTCAACACCAGAATGAATCGAATTCGAGGCTAAATCTAAATCCCACCCAGCTTTTCTCATCAAATCAATCAAAACCTTAGTAAACTTATGTGAAGCTTTGCAAACATCATGCAGCACAGAATCAAAGACTTTAAGAGAACACAAAACTTCACAAGAAGAACTATTCAAATTACCGGATAACCTCTTCGACAGCTTCGAATTGAACTTTTGTATCTCGCCCAGTTTCCTCCTCAAAGCCAAAACATCGTTATCTTTTTTATCAATTTCTTCCTGTAACCGGTTCGAAACAGTCCCAAGAATTCTCAGCTTGCTCTGATTCTCTTGCACTTGAGTTTCCAAGTGAGACCCAATTGGCAACTCAGCACCAAACTCAGGATTCCTACAAATTTCCCTATAAAACTGCTTGAGATCAGATAATCTCTGCAAATTCGATACTAAAGCCCTGTCAGCAACTTTTATGCCCTCCTCATTAAACGGTACATGCGCCGTCTGCATTTGCAGATACGAAGCTTCAAACGACGAAACGGCAGCGAATACCGAAGAAATCAAAGCGTGGGTCGTCTGGGTATCAGCGTGTCCAATTCCAGAATTAAACGAAGAAGACGAAAATCGCGAATTGCTCTCCGGTGAATCCTGATTTTGATGGATTGGCCTATCGGGCTTGAGAATGATGACTTTCTGGTCAGGAATGAAATCCTCGGCGGAGTCGAGGAGAGTGAAACCATCAGTTTCTTCATTATTGATACCATCCTCGTCGGCAAAGAACTCGAAAGCTTTAGTCTTGAAGGAAAGGGCGAATTTCTGGAACATCTCGGAGATTTGTGGGGGTCTTGTGGAGGACCCATCCGCCATGTCTGGCATGGCAAATAAAAAAAAAAGTTGTCTTTATGGGTCTCCTTCCAATGGTTCACTGAACTTTCTCTCGATTGAATGGAGAGACAGAAAGGGAAAGAAAGAGAGAGAATTCTTGAAACGCACTGCTACTTCTTTCTATGCTCTTGTGCTTTGGATGTCTTGGAAGGAAGGTATGCGCTTGCTTGCTATTTTCATTTTTTTTTTTAAATATTTAATAAATCATTTAATAATATTTTGATTTATTTTAATTAATTCTGTACTCTACTAGCTCGGCTTGACTTTGTAGACCTGTTTGATTTAACGGTAATAAGGAAGAAATACTAAAATGACAGGCCGGTTCACACTTCACAGGCTGCAATTTGCAGCCTGCGAAGTTTGACCATGAAAAGAACAATATAAAGGTGATATCAAAAGATGAAGTGTGAAATACTAACTCACATTGACTAGAAATTCACAAACAATCAACCAACGAAGATTTTGTAGTTGTTGGTAGGTTGTTAAATTTGTCAATATTTTATATAAAGTTATTTTGATTGACATGGTAGATATGCATTATTTTTGTATATATATGGTAGTTTCAAAGTTTATTCCTAATAGTGATCGAGACAATTTGGAGTCAAAATTCAAAAATGTCAGGGATCTCAGTCATCTCAATAATTCATTTGGTCCCTTAATTGATGTAAGTGTAGAGATTCACAAAACTTGATGATTGAATCAAAGAATGACATATCAATAACTGAGATGATTGAGTTCTAATTTACTGGGATCCCTGTAACTTTTGGTCAAGAATATGATGTGAATGGTTAAAAAAGAATATAATGTTTATATACCCTAAAAATTATCTCTCATTTTAACCCTCATTTCATGTGGCATGCGGAATACTCGTTTTAACTTTCAATTAATGTGGCACATGGAATACTTGTTGATTGTGAACACAGATATAGGGTCTCTAAACATCCAATAGTAAGATGGATGGGGTTTAAAATCGAAATTAGAGGAAGTATTTTTCTTTTAAAAAACTTCAAAAAAACATAAGCATATCATGATCTAGCCAGTACCAAGTCTTGGCCTCTAAAAAAAAAAAAAAAGGCTTGGTCTCCAGTCTCAAAGTGGCTTTACAAGACCTCCAAAATTTTCCTATCCTGTACATGTTTATCAGGCCAATGTTGTGAGCATGCTAGCCTTTTGTGGTCACTTTAATCTTAAGTAGTGTTTTTTTGTGTGATTGTAATGCTTTTAGTAGACATTTTGTAGTGGAATACCTCCACTACCAAAAATCCTAATCATTATCACAATCATAACTTAATTACTTGTGTAATGGAAAAATAACAAAGCTCAAAAAAAGAATTAGTGAAGCAAACAATGTGTCTTAGTGTTGTTGTATCCAACTGAGAAGTCCAAACTCTTATTGGTGAATCTATGATTAAGTTTAAGCTAGTATAGTTTACTTCTCTCATCTCTTTTTCTTCTTATTTTTTGATCCTTTTGGTTTGATCTTGTGATTCTTGTCCAATGAGTCCATTATTTATCCTCATGGCTGATTAAATTTAGGTGAAAAGGGTTGTGTTTAGAAGTGACAAATTCTGTCTAGTTCGAATGACCGAATTTGTTTAACTCGAATTAAACCAAGTTTGGACATAAGTTATATGTCCGAAATCTAGGTCCAATTGAGTCTGGGTCCAAACATATCGGTTTATTTGACCTGACCCTAACCTAGATTAGTTTATTGTCCAGTTTACTTGTTCGGATTTAAATCAATCTGGGTTTGATCAATTAGGTATGTCCAAAATTCAACCTAGATTAGAGTCTGAATATGTAAATATTTCATAAACACATGACCGATTTTTTGCGACCCCTAGGTTTTGGGTTGGACTTGTTGAATTGCCATTGAAAACAAAAAACCGGAAGCGATTATATGGGCCTATCCTTTTCATAAGGCCCAGTAATCATACGGGTTGAAGACCCAGCATTGTGGTACGGGACCAAAACCAGAGACAGACAGCTATTGTGCGCCGAAGTCGATCTCTTACAATCGACCTTGTTTCTTACGCAGCTTGGGGAGCCCCCTTTACCATCCCCACCACTAGCAATCGCTTGCTGGATTGACAGAACGCATTAGTCTCCGGCTGATTTTCCGTTAATCGGCGACAACAGTTTTCTCTCCGGTTGTCAAGAAACTGAAAAGCAAGCATTACGAACACAAGTACGCGAAACTTAATTAATCGTTTGGGAACAGTTTTTTTGGTGCTGCTTTTATTCTCCTCTTTTTGATTTCTCTTCGTGTAAATTTACAGTTTTTATGTACCGAACTTCAGTTTACCTAGAAATTCTGAACTTAATAGGGATTTCTAAATTAGCGAGTAATTTTTATTCATGTTTTTTTTCGTGTTTGCAGTTGGTTTGGATAATTGGTTTAATCTGTAAATTTAATACCTTTTCTGGGTTTTAATTAAGGTAGATTGTAGAGGTTGAGAGTTGTTCTTGTGAATAATCATGAAGCCAGAATCGAAGAGAGTTCATCTATTGGTGAAGAAACCCAGTGGGAGTAGTAACGGCGAGAATGTTCAGAAGGAGACTGCTCCATGCTTTGATTTTAGCGAGCTCTCAGAGGCCCTTAATGGTACTAAATCGACTGTAGAAACTCCTACTGACTCCAATTCTCCATACGATTTGTCCCTGCTATCGCAGGCCCTGAATGCTGCTGAGAAAGACAACAATGCGAAGGAAGCCACTATGGTGAGGCTGAACGCCCGGAAAGGCCTCTGTAAGAAGATTCATGGCCGCAGAAAGTTTATACACACAGACATCTCATGGCCACAAGCTTCAGAGCATGACAAGATAATATTTCCTATAATGGTTAGAATGATGCATATTGTGGCTTTGGGTGATCCTGCAAGGAGAAAGAAAAGTTAAATTTGATTATGCTGGGATGGATTGGGTATGCTTTCAATCCCTAAATTTAGATTTGTTATACAAATGTTACTGAATTCTCTATATCTAGTAAGTTTTGAACTATTTTTGGTAGGAAGGAAAGTTACATGTAATTTTACTAGACTAAAGAGTGTATGCTTTCACTTCCTAAATATGAGTTATTGTACACAATGTTATTGAATTTGCTGCTTCTGGTATATTCTGTTATGTTTTTGGTGTTAATTTTGTTGTATTGCACCATGTAAGTTGAGTAGCTTGAGTTCTTGCTTAGTTTGCTAAGAAGTTGGTTTGGATCACTTTTTCCATTGTCATCCTCAAGTGCCAAGTGCTCTGCAAGTAAAAACTTTTCTGCCATTTGTGTCAATTAGTGTGATGAATGCAATTTGAGTCTCTTTTTACGTTGTTTAGGTTTTCACAATATGTTATTTGATGTTTTCAAGAAGCTGCTACTTTATTGTCGAAGATTTTGTTGAACATGCTTGAGTTTTTGAATTCTCCGTGTCATGGTTCAAATTTTATCTCTTGTAAGTTGAAAATAATTTGTAGGTTTGTCTTTCTTGTTATTCGGTAAGTTTGCTTCATACTGAGCTTGCCATTTATGGTGACTTTGATATCTATGTATTCAAAGTTTCAATCTAGAAAAAGAGCATTTTTCACAATGTAAGGCGTTATTTTGTGTGTGCTTGCCCTCGTCAAGCGCCCATAGTAGCAGAAATCTTAGTCGCTAGGTTGCTCTTATGTCAGTGTGGTTGGCGGCCAATATGATTCCATTCTTTCATAAAATGGGCAGTCTATTCAAGTTTTCCGTTCCATACCTGAATTGTGTTCCATCATACATGGATTTGAGAGGCTTTGATGTTTTCATTTGGCAGCATAGTTATTACTTCGACCCACTCAAGTATCATTCTTGGTAAACCTTGTGTAATTATCTAGATGAGATTGTCTAGTTCTTTATTCATTTACAAATTCACTCACAGATCCCTTTTCTTATACTTTCTAGATCTTTTTGTGTTTGTAAATCCTAGTATCCTTTGTATGTGCTCGCATTGAAGAGCAAAGATAGTGCACATGCACTTGGTTTCCTTCCTGGGGCCTGCATTCAGTAATCCTCACAAATTCACCAGTTTAGGAAATCGTCCCTGTTAGTATACTTTCTTTTGCAATAGTTATTGTTTTCAACCCAGTCAAGACTCTGGATGGAAGGGTTTTATCTAATCAGAGTTGCTATTTTTGTCCGCGTGCCATACTTTAGCCGCTGCTATCTTTGGAATGCTTGTAGATTACTGCTGTTAATTCATTTTTGCTTAATCAGTATTGTTGAACATTATCAAAGGTGTCTACACTATACACTTGGTAGGCTTTGGCATTTAAAATTTTTTTTCTTGTATTGATATCGAAGAGATCATTAGGAGCGAAAGAGACATATATGCTTCATGTGAAGAGTAAGACCGTGCTGTCATTTACAGTACCTTACCTCCTTTACCCCTTTTCTTATCAAGATATGAAATCCAGAAAACTTACTAAGTGAGCTTGAAATGGCTTAAACTTATCAGTTTTAATTTCATTCAAACTGATCCAACAATACAGTATTGATTGGTTTGGACACCAGACAGTGTGAAGATGGTTCATCACATTCCCCAAAGTTATTGGGTGTTGAAATGTACTCTATTTTTTTTTTTTTTTTAATGAATCCTGCCACGAATATGATATGCAGAAACATTGCATAGGATCAGCTAAGGGCCTGTTTGGATGACATTTTCTATCAACATTTATACTACTTGTTAGTATAAATGTTGCAGGTCATCCAAACAATCATTTTTTGGCACATAATCCAATATAATTTTTAGGGGCATTTCTACTACTTTTGAAATGCTCTAAATTTTAACAATTTCACTACTTTTCATCAGCTTTTCTCTGTTTTGCTCCCATCCAATTAATATTATGCCAAATAGACCACTTATTAAGGAATAGTTTTATTTAAATACTTTTCATTTAATAAATTAACTAACACATAAATTAATTTTTTATTAATATATATAATACCCCTACACGTAATTTATCACAATCTACTAATGATAGGACTATCCTACCGGTAGGTATCCTAGTGATATGAAACTTAATGTATCTTATCGATAGGATACGGTATGTATCCTACCGGTAGGATATTGTAATTAGACGATACTTAGTTATTCCACGATTGAATTTATAAGATAAATTAAATAATAAATAAATTAAGTAATTTATAATTTATTATTATCTTTAATTAATTTAAAAGTCATTATATTATTTTTAATAATTAAACTGTTTGTTTGGATACAACGTATACAATAAATATGCATAATACCCATGCACGTAATTTATCACAAAATGCTATACAACACAAATATTAATAGCAAAAATATAACCAAACCCCTACTCAACATTCAGTCAGCATTTCTGCTACTAAAATTGTCCAATATTTTTGTTATCATCATTTCTATTGACATATCTATTATTTTATAAATGCACTACTAAACTAACCCTAAATCTAAAATTAGAGAAGATTAGTCAAATGGTGCATTAAAGGTGTATCTGTGTGAATAACTGGATATGATGCTACTTTTGCTTCCTTTCTGTCACCATACGTAAAGGTGTTTTGAATTTGATGCCTACTCTCTCCCTCCCCTACTCCCTCTTTGTACGTAAGAATTCTTTTATATATATATATATATATATATATTCCAATAAATATCTATCTCTCCCTCCTAGTAATGACAAATAAACTTACAATTTTGAAGGGGCATAAAGAGCCCACATTTGACAACTATAATTAGATGAAAACACATTAGCTTTTATAGTAGTGAATTAATTATCTCTGACAGTAGATAATAGGATCAGTTAATTTATTCAACTTTTTAGAGTATTTGTTGGCTTTTGCTTGTTAATTGTTATACTCCGATATAAAATTCTCACACGTGTACAATTCATCTGACAAGTTCCTAAAACCTCTGTCAATTATTGTGGACACTGGTATTATTTGCCTCCTAATAATTTGGAGTAAAATCTCGATAGTTAGATGTCCCTTGGTACCGATAATTCCAGAGTAATTGACTTCAGAATTCATTTAAGAACATTTCCATATTCACCAAAAAAAATATAAGATTTATTCATCCCAGTCTGCATGATCTGCAAAGTAAACCAATCCAAAATCATATATAAACTTCTTAGTTTCAGATAAAAACATACTGTCAAATTTCAAACCCTAAACACAACAAAATTGCATATATAGGAAGATGGGGCATTAAATTTTGAGTCACAAAGAAGTGGGTAAACTTTTTGAAAAAAACCCAGAGCCAGTTGCCCCTTCCCTTTTCAATGACCGTTTTCCACCAGGAAATGAGAAAAAAAAGTTGCTGTTTGTAAAGTCTTGTCCTTTACTAGAACTAACTGGACTGGATATGGATATAGTTATGGACTTGTGGTTAGGGTTTCTTCTTGGAGGGGCTTTTGGGATGTCTTAGGATAGAAAAAGACAAAAAAACTATTCATTTTTCTGGATATTTTTTTTATTTCCAAGTTCGTGCAAAATAGACTGGACTGTGAACAGAAGCAACACAATGTCAAAAACATGAGACAGAGGCGCACAGGCACAGCAAATCTTTTTAATCAAGGCCCAACCAACATTTTCTTTTCTTTTGCTCTCTCTTGGTTTTTCTTATTGGTAACAGTAACCTGTCTCAAGTACAGGCGCCGTTCCTCCTCTCTTTTGTCTCTCCCGCAAAGTAATGGTTCCTCCACCCACTTCTCCATAAACCCACATGCACTCCTCTCTCTCTCTCTCTCTCTTCATCTGAATTGAAAACTTGAGAAGGAAAACCATGGTGGGTTTAGTTTTCTGTTCTCTTTAATTGCGGATTTATTTTCTTCTCTATTACTCATTTGAATTGATATTGAATTAAGTATGTTTATTGTTACAGGTTGTGTCTTCACAACTTCCACGGTGGCTTGAGGGTCTTCTGACACAGAAGTTCTTCAATGCCTGTGTAATCCATGAAGAGGCTAAGAAGAATGAGAAGAACGTTTATTGCTTGGACTGTTGCATCAGTTTATGCCCTCACTGTTTGTCCCCTCACAGCTCTCACCGTCTCTTGCAGGTCAATACAAAAAATTAATTTCCTTGATAAAATCCTCTGTATTGAACACTTTCTTTCAGGGTTTTTTGATTTTATCTTTTCGGGTCTCTGTTTTTCAGATTAGGAGGTATGTGTATCACGATGTGATAAAATTGGGTGACGCTCACAAGTTATTCGACTGTTCATTTGTTCAAGTAACTTCTTGAATCCTGTGATCTCTGGTTTTTATGTTCTTAAATTCCTCTCTGCTTCTATTTTCTTTGAATAATCAGAGAATCGTAGCACAGTTTTTTGAATTCATGTCTCTGTTTATCTATAGTCATACACCACCAACAGTGCAAAAGTTTTGTTTTTAAATCCACGGCCACAAACAAGGTCGTTCAGGAACTCCGGCAACATATGCTTCAGCTGTGACAGGAATCTTCAGCACTCTTACCTCTTCTGCTCACTCTTCTGCAAGGTATTTATATACGTACACATTCATTAAATTTGTTTGTCAGTTCTTATTAATTTTGATTTCCATCACATACCCATTTCAGTATTCCAGTTTTTCTCAAATGGTTATCCATGTTTCTTTCGTTTCAGATTGACCATCTCTTAAGAACCCAATCTGAAGGTGGACTCTCAAAATTCCTTCTTGACTGCAAGTTCTTAACTTTATCGGAACCGGTTCTGGACGATGGTCTGACCCCTGACTGTGTTCTTGAACCGGCCAGCTCGATATTGACATCATCCGGTTCGGGCGGGTCAAGTGGTGGGGTTGGGTGCAGGACAGAGTGGTGCACTGCCACAACGGATATAGTGAGGAAGAAGAGGAGTAGCTTATCGGCGTGCCGGCCGAAATTCTATCCTGCATCCGAGATTTCAGTGGGGTTCATGAACCGGAGGAAAAAGAATCCACAACCACAACGCTCTCCACTCTTTTGAATCACAATGCTTTTGAGGACATAGTTGGTAGTTTAATTACATAGCGAAAGAGTAATTAGGGTATTAAGGAAAAAAAGAAGAAGAAAACTCTCTCAATTTTTGCAGAAGGGAGAAGTGTGTTTCTTCCCTCCTTTAGTAGTGGGTGAGTTGTGTCCAATCCAAAAAATGGTGAATGGTTTCCTTCTTTTTTGGTTCTTTTTACAGAGTTTTACAGTAGTGAAAGAGAGTGAGTGGTAATAGTGACAAGAGGGCTCTGTTTTATGGCTTTGTTTTGGTTTATGGTTCCAAATGATCTGTAAGTTTATCACATTATCTTTAAGCGCTAAAGATGCTTACTTGTTGAGCTATTATCACCATCTCCATGTTTATGGACATTGCAGAACTGCAAAACACCAGAAAGCAGCATCTGGGTCATCTCTTTTTGTTTGTTTCTGAACCCCTTTTGATTGCTTTTTGTTGCCTATGACCAAATAGTGACAAAGTAGAAACGCACGAAAAGGTCAAATACAAATAAATAAGTCCACCCTCTACAGTGTTGGTGAACAGTTTCCACTTGCTTGTTATCTTAATTAGGGCTGTAAAAAAAAACTGTCCAAATCGAAATCGAAATGATTAATCGATTTTTTATAATATAAAGTTACACATTTATCTACTAAAAATCAAATCGAATCAATAAAAAACCGAAAAAATGAACCATTTGATCGGTTATTTTCATGTCAAAAAACCCCAAAAAATCGATCGTGAACACCCCTAATATTAATGGTCTATTTGGGTTTCAAACTTGGTAGAGATTGGGAGATAGCCTGGTTAATAGGTTGTTTGTTCAGTATCTTGAGGTTTAGGGTTTTATTCTCATCAATGGTTGAAATTTGGATAGTTTTCATCCGTTATGATGATCTTCATACCCCTTGGACATTGTTTAGAGCATGACCTATGACCTTAAAAAAAATGAAAAGACTTGGTGCGGAATGCCTCGTTTGTCTTTACTATTCTTAAAGAGATTTGATTTTTGTTTTTATGTGATTAAAATGTTATGATCACACCACTTTTTGATACAAAGTGTTATCCGATCAATGGCCATTAACACGACACTTGTTTTTAGTCCTAGGATTATAGATGGTCCTGCTTTATACTTTTTATTTAGCTTTTAATTAATGCACTCGTCACTCAGTGTACTAAATGTCAAATCAAAAAGATATGGGAATTTTATGCTGTGATAAACGAACAACCATAAGAAATTTTGTGAGAAAAAAAAGTTTCTTTTAATAAAATATACAGATTTGTTGAGGAAGATTTCCAAGTCCCACCTAGTTCATTAATTAAGAGTATCTCAACTGGGGTCCTCCAAATCCAATAAAGTGCATGTTTGCAAGGTGTTGGCGTTTCCGCTGTTCGATCCGCTGGCGTTCAACGCCTCGCCAAACGGCACAGAAGTATCAGCAGAATCACTATGCATATATGTTTGATGAGGATTAATTGTACCCATGAGTTGATTAAGTACACCCCAAAAATCTTAAAAAACCTCAATCTAATAATACCCCTAATTGATCCTACCAAATTTCCCTCAAATTATTGCCATTCTCCGGTTCTCCTTCTCTGCATTTGAAATGGTTTCTCCTGTGGTGGTGATGGTGGTGGAGAGGAATGCTAGGAGGAGGAAGAGCACAGAAAGGCGGTGGTTGGCATTGTGTGTTTTCCTAGATTAAGTAGGGAAAAAAGACTACAACTTTGTCTTCTACTTCTTCATGGGTTTATTGCCATAACTGAAAAGAGAAGCTTTTCATCATGGGTTTTAACTACTGAGCAGAGAAACTTCAGTGTCAATGGCTCTTTCTAAGATTGAACACCTGCAAGATTGAACACCTACAAGTCCACCAAGCAAGGAAATGTTCAAACCTCTCACAAATACATCACACACAATTTTTACAGGTGAAGTGGAAAGAAAGATAAAAAAGAAAAAGAAAAAGGTAAGAGAGGAAAGGGATTACAGCAAGAGGATCTGTACTTGAGTGCATATTGTTAAATTTTGTGTGAAGGAGAGCGTATTTGCGTGAACTAGTTGAGTGAAGCAACGGCTGAAAGAAGATGAATTTAGGATTATGAAGGATGAATTATCTAATTTCCTTATTTTTTTAAATTTTCTTTAATCTTAGCCGTTGGATCTCACAAACGGTTGAGATTATGGGGTGTAGATTGTTAAATTAAAAAAAAATTGAAATTGGGTGTACTCATAAATGTTATGTTTTTTATTGAGATTTATTTAAAATGGAGTGTACTTAATTAAATAACGGGTGCAAATACTCCTTATCATATGTTTTAGAGTTAACTTCAGATTAGTTTGGGCCGATCATCACCTGTAGATTTCAAGTGTCCACAGTAATTTAGGGAAGCCACCAAACACACCCTAGGGTTATTTTGGTCATTATCCTTGGAACAACTCGTCCAAATGGAAAAAACGGGGAACAAACTAGACGAGGAATTTAATTTATTGACATCCACATCATATCACCGCCACGAATTTTTACATTCTTATTTTACGCTTTTACAACCGTTGGATCTAAAAGTGAGACCCACCTAATTTTGATCGAACGGACCTCATTAATCTAAGTTTCCGCAAGTTAATTATTTTACCAAATTTTGTCGTTTTCCATTCGTTGCTCAGATCATGTTTTCGTAAGTTCGACGAACCCTAATTTTTTTTTTATTCCCTTTTTGATTTTCCACAATCCTTGATGACCTTGTAATTCTGCGAGTTTGAAAATTATAGAAGGAATCGATCATCTTTGTTGATTGGGAGTCATGACTGGAGATCTGCTCAATATTCAACCCAGTGAGCTCAAATTCCCACGTAAGTCTCTCATCCCATGGCGTTAGGTTCTCCGATTTTCTGTTTGGTTGGCGACAAAATTTCACGGAAAGAAAGAAATGGAGTTAAATTTTTGAGTATTGCGTCTTTGTTGTAATTAGCTTAATCGCCAGAGATTTTGTTTGTATTGGTTATTCGCGAAAATTGTAGTGTAAGTTTGTTATTGTCTTCCTTGCTAATTTGGTATCGATTGGTTTCGCCCGGAAAGTTAGCAAATGAAGGTTTAAGGAAATGGAATTTCCGAATAATGTTTATGGTTTTATTTTCGCATGTTAACAAATTGAAGAAAGAAATACTCTTTATTTGTCACAATCAGTGTCGTGGGAGATTCATATCATGGTGCTCGTTCCTTAGATTTCTTTTTAAACATATTCGTATTGTCTGTTTGTTTCCTATTGATTCTTACTTGAATTTTTCTTTGGTGGTTGATGACAGTTGAACTGAGGAAGCAGAGTTCATGTTCTATGGTACTCACCAACAAAACAGATAAATATGTGGCCTTTAAGGTAGTTTTTTGGTATTCATGAATGCATGCACATTATGTTTCTTTTGCTTGTGAATCGCCCATTGAGTAATAATGTGTTGATGGCTGTCATTGTGATTGAGCAGGTTAAAACAACTAACCCCAAAAAGTACTGTGTCCGTCCAAACTCTGGTATTGTGTTGCCGGGATCATCATGCAATGTTACAGGTAAATATTTAGTAACAATTTATGTGCTTCGTGATGATATATGTTGCTTCGTATTTAACATATTATGCATTTTCACTCTTAAGCTGTTGGGATTTTACCCATTTTGGTGCTTTGTTTAATCTTATGTTCTTGTTCCACGATGGGACTTTGCTAGTCACTATGCAAGCACAAAAGGAGGCACCCCCTGATATGCAATGCAAGGACAAATTTCTCCTTCAGAGTGTTGTTGCACAATATGGGGTCACTGCAAAAGACATAACACCAGAAATGGTAGGTAGATTGTTTTTACACTTTCTTTGGTCAAGGTTCTTGTTTTTGACTTTTGTTATGTCTTAATTGTCATTCGGTGTACTATCTCTTGCAGTTTAACAAGGAAGAAGGTAAAGTAATGGAGGAGATCAAATTGCGGGTTGTTTACATTCTTGCTAATCCCCCCTCGCCTGTCCCTGAAGAATCTGAAGAAGGGTCCTCTCCTAGGGCTTCTGTGCATGAGAATGGGAATCGGAATGCCTCGTTGCTCAGTGCTGTATGTGTTTCCTTGGTCTTGTTCCTGTCCTGACATTTAATCATTTTTCCTTTTTAACCATATAGTTCTTGATGAGCTGAGTTGATTTTGATGATGTATTTAACTTACTATGTGGCATTTCAGGTATCAAGATCCTTAGAGGAGCCT
This sequence comes from Tripterygium wilfordii, assembly GCF_013401445.1. Lineage (NCBI taxonomy): Eukaryota > Viridiplantae > Streptophyta > Magnoliopsida > Celastrales > Celastraceae > Tripterygium > Tripterygium wilfordii. The sequence goes on along the minus strand of NC_052248.1, from coordinate 2,941,617 downwards.
AAAGAGAAATCTTCAGAGGTCATTGTCTTTTCCTTCCTTTTAGTTTTAGAAATAGGCGTTTATGAATTAAAATTAATTTTTTTCTATGAAAATTTATTTTTATTTGCCTTTCCGATGTCAATTTTTTTATTGGTAAAATTTCTTGAAGTTGTAATTGGTAAAATTTCTTGAAATTGGTAATCCTTGACTAAGACCTATTTTTGGATGGTTTTGGGTGTGTAATTCTTCAACGGCTTTTTTCTTGGATGAGTTTTTATTCTGTACTTGTTTAACTGAATTGAAGCATCTAGACTGCCACTCGCGAAGGATGTGGCTGTGTTCAGTCTTTCAGTCAAAATCCTTCAAACCCAGCGTTCCATTTTGAAGTTCCCATAGAGAATGTCTAATTATGTGTCTAGGATTATTCTGTTATAACTAATCCAGAGGATATATCTAGATTGTTCGTGTGGCTGTTCATACAAATATACGTTCCTAGGTGTTTTCAAATCTAGAAGGATTATTGCTAGATGTGTGAACTTAAGCAGAAGCAGGACTGTGAAATATTAGCCTTAACACAGTTGTTTGTTGGCCTTGAGTGATGTGGAATTTTGTGAATGTTTAGCTAAATTTTGGATTTATCCTGATAAATTAATATTTGTTTGGTTGATTCCTATTGGCTTTTGATCATGGAAAATGAGACATGTTTGTGGGAGACTTGATTTATTGATGGGACCCATTCCCATGGCCATGAGAGCTTTGACGCAAGGTGAAAATTCTGAGTGGGAGCATTAAATCTGTCTCCAGAGGTGCAGATATTAGAGATGATACTAAATAGTTAGTTGTCTTTACACCTATCATTATAGTAGCATTTAGAAAGTATTTTTGACTGCTTGATTAAAGTTATTTAGTGGATTGTTACTGTGTTTTATTATATTGCTGAAATTTAAAATGTACGACATACCCTATTTAGGAGCTTGTGCCGGTGGCCTTCTAATGGGAGTCATACGTTCCTTTGCAATTGTCAATCTTCATCTTTTCTTCTATGGGCAATTTATTCACCTTCCATACTGTTTACAATTATTCTGATGTAACGTTGTTCTTCAGGCATGGACTATCATCTCCAAGTTGACTGAGGATAAAACTTCTGCTTTGCAACAAAATCAGAAGCTACGCCAGGAATTGGTATGAGCTACATGAACTTCTATTGTTTCTTAATTCATTTTGATTAGCAATGAGTTTTTTTTTTAATTTATTTATGAAATTGTAAAAGATAGGTAAGACATGTATCAATGAGGACACAAAGAGGTTATTTCATATATGCCCTCCAAACTCATGGGACCATAGAAGTAGCTGACTTCCAATAGTCCATATTGGTGAGACTTTGCTGGTATGATCCGACAAAACACCCAACGAATCAGACAACTGGAACCCCCACGCATGACCAAGAAACCAAAAAAACCAAATAACAACGATGCCATTGATAAATGCTGTTACAGAATAAAACCATATGGTGTATTTTAACTGTGCAGCTACGTGTTACTAAACCTTGTCATTTCCTGCTGGCCATTTCATTCCCTTTGCTTGTCTTGCTTTCACCATCATAATTGACTCTTCCCCTCCCTTCACTGCACTAGACAATCAGCTTACGCCTTTTGATTGCTACTGCCTTGCTGAGATGCTTCTGCCCGAAACGACTGTGGGGTGGTCCAAGTCATAACCGGAGCACCAGCATTGTTAGTGGCTCAATAGCTCTCCACTTAGAGTCATCTCCCTCTTAACACTTGTGAACTGTTTTCCAAGCCATTGAATCAATCTTATTTATTTTACTGTGCTTTTTATCCATTGTTGTAATTCAAGTGCAATAATATTGTCAGTTTCTCTGTTTGCCGTAGCTGAGCCTTAGTCCAGCTAGCAGAAGTATCTATTTTGAAAGATGCTCTTTGAAGTTTTCTGTGTATAATATGCCTGATCATATGCTTAATTTCAATATTATCTATGAATATTAAGCCTCTACTTAAACATATCTTATTGTGTCCCCTTATACCATCTGGATGGCATCTGCGTAATTCATCTGCTACGGAGTCTCTTACATTATAAAAGTAAGTTATAGTTGAGGCTTAATATGTATAAATTCCATTCTTCACTCCATAAAATACGTGGTATTTGGTGTAGGTTCTGAGCTTATAAGACATTGACGGATGAATTTACATTTAAGATTTTTTGGTGAATTAGATCTGTTGGTAATATTAGATGCACGTCTTATTTCTGAAGGCTTTGGGACCTTCCTTGGAATGAAGAAAAGTTGATGGCACGAAATTCCCTTCCCCAATAATCAATTGCAAACTAGTAGTGAAAGAAAATTTGCTGTTGCAGGACGTCTTTCATATATCCGCTCTCTTTCTATCTGTTTGCTCCCTACCCTCATTTTTCTTGGTGTTTATTTTTGGATAAATCACAAGGTTATGTTATTAATTTCTTAGTGGTTATCTTCACTCTCCTGCTTAAGTTATGTCCTAATTGCTTTGTGTAATATCATTGAACAGGAGCTGATGAGGAAAGAAGTTAGCAAAAATCGTGTCAGTGGCTTCTCCTTACTGTTTGTTGTACTGGTTGGTCTATTGGGTGCAGTGGTTGGTTATTTCCTCAAGAGAAAATAGATGCTACTATCCAAGCAGTCTTTGATTTGTTTATTTGGGGTGCTGGCATCAATTTGCTTGAACCCAGATTTTTCAGAAATCTTTAGGACCAACTCACCTTTTTTTAGTGTGCAAAATTGTAGTCTTGATATGTTATTTTGATACTTCAGTCTTCAGTAATTGATATGGCTTGTCTGAACAATACCTCTTGTTTGTTTTTGTTTACATAGAGTTTTCTGCATGTAGACCTAGGAGTTTTTGTGAATGATCAAGATTGTCCCTTCACCTCTCTGTCCAATTGGCTTGGTTTTATTTTTTATTATCACTGAGCCTGTTGAGCTTCTTCTACCCTGCCAACCTTTATGATTTGTTCCCCAGTTATGAACTACTTTGATTACTTTAGATTTCTGGCTCATTAATTTTCGAGTTGAACACTAGAACTCTTTGAATCATATTAAAGTTTTTGCTAAAATCAAGTCTTTTTCTGAGAAACGGGATGGGAGGGGCTTTAATTCTCCCAAAAATCGTGTTAAATCATGAATTTTTCTTTTGAAAATAATTTATTAGAGTTCAGGGGTTTAGAATTTAGATTTAGTATTTACAGCTTAATTTTTAGTTTTTAAAATTTAGAGTTTAGAATTTAGTATTTGAATTTTTTTTCTTCTAAAATCTATTATATTATAACATTATAAACGTTAAAATATTTAAGCACATGTCTTAACTCATGATTTAATATAATTTTGATGGAGAATTAGAGCTGGGAATTGAAGTCCCAATACCCTAACAAACTGGGCTAAAACTGGAACCTCAGCCCATACACTATAAGGTGCGTGGGCCCGAGTCTATTAAATCGAAGATATCAGTCGTTAACAGTTGAATTTGCCCTTTTCGCGACTCTGATCTCAACTCTCAGGTCAAGCTGCTGCTGATCGAGAGCTGCAATGGCGGAGATGAAGATGAAAGAGATCCCCGAAGATGTGTTGATAGATGTACTCAGTTATCTTCCAGTGAAGTCTTTGATGAGATTCAACTGCGTTTGCAAAGCATGGGGTGATCTTTTCAGAAACCCTGATTTTATCACCAAGCACTATCACAATCGAGCAACTCTTGGCAAATCCAACATCAGCGTTCTTGTGAAGCATAGTGATCATGGAGAGGACTGCTTCTCCTTTCTATCTTCAACTGTCAATGAAGATGGTAGCGAGACGATCAGGATTGCAGAAAGCATTTATGTTCCATTTTACGGAAATTTTTTGCGCAACCCTAGAGTCATGGGCCCCTGTAATGGCTTACTTTGTCTGGTGGACTATGGAATTTATGGTAAGATTGCACTTTGGAATCCAGCAATTAGAGAATTCAAGCTTCTGCCTTGGTCCATCGAGAGTTCAGCTGGAATGGGAATTACGTTCTCCCTTGAGGAGGTAGGATTTGGTTTTGATTCCAAGAATAACGACTACAAGGTGATTGCGTTTGTTTCTTCTTTAGATAGGGCAAGGACGGTATATCGAGCTGAGTTATACTCTCTTACGAGTGAATCCTGGAGAGAGATCCCTTCTTGGGGAAGTATCCTTCCTATTGAGGAATTTAGTTTTGGTTTTGCGCTGTCTAATGCTTATTACAGTCATGGAGTTTATTACTGGTTAATAGGTGGCTATTATGTTGATACTGGTGATTGGATCATCTCCTTTGACATGGCTGATGAAGTGTTCGAGATTATGCAGCTGCCGGATTTTGGTGTTTCTGGACTTACTCACTTTATCGAGTTTGAAATTCTTGATGCATCTATTATTGCTGTTGTTTGCCCGAATAATCCAGGAGGATGCTTTGATATATGGGTTATGAATGAACCTGGAGTGAAGAGGTCTTGGGTCAAACGAGATAGAATTGCTCCCATTTCAGGAATAAAAAATCCTGTAGGATTTTGGAAGAGTGGTGAATTGTGTTTTGAAGATTCAAGCAACCAGCTGGTCTTGTATGACTCCTCTACCCAACAGGTGAAGAATCTTCCGCTCCATGGTGCTAGATATAGCTCACAAGTTGTAAATTATATGGAGAGTCTTGTTCAAATCAATGGCAAGCGAGGGAATGCAGGTGAACCTATCGTTCGTATAAGAAATCGGAACCTGTAATTAGAGTCTTGTTGAAATATACTCTCACCAGTTTTTGTTCTGGTAATGTTGTATATGTATTTAAATTATATAAAACAGAAATGGCTGTATTAAGTATTACAAACTCATTGTACTTATCTGCTTCCTTGTAGGCAATACTGGCTTTTGCAGTAGGAAAGTGGTTAATTTAAGCTACTGTAAGAGCATCCACAATGGTGTAATATTTAGCATTGTTAACAACATTTTTTGAATAAATATAGTGCTATATCATCACAATGGGTATAATAGAGTGTATTTTAAGTACTTGAAATGTTACTTTTTTGATAAGTATAGCGCTACATGCACACAATGGGTGAAAAATGACACTTGAAAATTTAGTTGTGGAAAAAAGATACTTGAGAGTTAGAGTATATATATAGTTGATGAATAGTGAAGAGAGATGATGAAAAGGAAGAGAGAGGTGATGAAAAAGAAGAGAGAGAAGATTAAAAGGAAGAGAGAGAAGATAAAAAAGAAGAGAGAGATGATGAAAAGGAAGAGAGAAGATAAAAAAGAAGAGAGAGATGATGAAAAGGAAGAAAGAGAAAATAGAGAAAATGAGAATAGAGTGTTGGAATTTATGGAGTGTTGATGAATAGTATTTATTGTGGGACCCACTCATCAAATTGAATTGTGCCACATAAGAGAGAGGAGAAGAGAGAAAATGATTTTGAAGTGCTGTATTATATGGTTACCATTGTGGATGCTCTAAGGATGATATGCTTATTTTCCCTGACTGATACAGATGTTTATTGTCTATTTCAAACCCAGCCCTAGAGTCTTGAGCTTTTGATGGCTAATGCTTTAAGAAACATTGCATAAAAGAGCAAAATCTTATGAGTTTAAAAAGGAATGACTATTGTTATTGGCAGGCTGGCAGCCATAGCTTGTAATAATAATTCATGAACTGGATTCAGAAAAATCATAATATGAACTTGCTTTAGGCAAACCAACCAAGGTAAAAGAAATTAAAGCATTGCAAAGAAATGAAGAACAATAAGAAACCCCAATTTTATTGTTTTATTTATGGTGCTTATAGAAAACTCTAGATGTAGTGACTTAGTCATATCTCACTGTGTTGACTTGGACATATCTCTGTGTTGCAGTCATTGCATATTTCAAATCAATGATTTAATTGCATTATTTGTGTAGATTGAACCACCAGAATTAGCCCCTGATTTCATTGGGTTCTTAGACAAAAACAAATGGCTATGTCAGACCTTTCAATTGCAATTGCAATGGTTCAGCATCGGTATCTGGCATGCGGTAGTATATACACAAATGTATAATTGTATGCAAAAATCATCTTGTCTTTTTTGTTTTCTGTGTGAATTACTGCAGTTGAAAAGTGGACGAGAGGAAGTGGTATATTTTATTTATTACAATATCAGACGTGAAGTTTTCGGGTGACAAGGACAAGGTGAGTTTAGGTTGTATTGCACCATGGAAGTTGACTTCTTACTTAGTTTGCTAAGAAAGTTGGTTTTGATCACTTTTTCCATTGTCATCCTCAGATGTCAAGTGCTCTGCAAGTAAAACTTGTCTGCCATTTGTGTCAATTAGTGTGATGAATGTAATTCAAGTCTCTTCTTACATGTTTAGGTTTTCACAATATGTTATTTGATGCTTTTAAGAGGCTGCAACTTTATTGTCAAATATTTTGTTGAACATGCTTGAGTTTTTGAATTCTCTGTGTCGGGGTTCAAATTTTATCACTTGCAAGTTGAAACTTGAAAGTACTTTGTAGGTTTTTCGCTCTTGTTATCCATAAGTTGCTTCACACTGAGCTTGCCTTTGGTGACTTTAATAACTATGTATTGTAAGTTTCAATCTTGAAGAAGTGCATTTTTCACAATGCAAAGCGTTATTGTGTGTTTGCTTATCCTCATCAAGCGCCCATAGTAGCAGAAATCTTAGTCGCTAGGTTGCTTTATTGTCATTGTGTTTTGGCTGTCAATGTGATTCCCATTTTCTTAAAATGGGTAGTCCATTCAAGTTTTTCGTTCCATACCTCAAATGCGTCCATCGTACATGGAACTGAGAGGCTTTAATGTGGAACCTCAAATGCATCCATCGTACATGGAACTGAGAGGCTTTAATGTTTTCATCGACTTTTGGGAGCATAGTTATTACTTCAGCCCACTCAAGTATCATTCTTGGCGAACCTTGTGTAATTATCTACAGGAGATCGTGTAGTTCTTTATTCATTTACAAATTCACTCACAGATTCCTTTTCTTGTACTTTCTAAATCTAAATCATATGGTAACCTTTAAATCCAAAAAGCATTGAAGAACAAAGATAGTGTACATGCACTTGGTTTCCTTCCTCAGGCCTGCATTCAGTAATCATCACAGATTCACCAGTTTAGAAAATCGTCCGTGTTAGTGTACTTTCTTTTGCGATAGTTATTGTTTTCAACCCAGTCAGGACTCTAGATGGAAGGGTTTTTATCTAATCTGAATTGCTATTCTTGTCTACATGCCAATGATGCCATACTTAGCCACTATCTTTGGAGTGCTTGAAGATCACTGCTGTTTATTCATTTTTAGTTAATCAGTCTTGCTGAACATTGTCAAACACTTGGCAGGCTTTGACATTTTTTCTTAAATTTTATTGTTTCTGTGTATAGTTTCATGGAGGATAACACACAGAAGTCCACAGAGAACCATCTTTGTCTCTGTGATAGGCCTTTTTTTTTGTTGTTTCATGTTAAGACTTAGGGTGCGTTTGGTATGAGGATAAGAATTTGGAGGTATAATTTGTTACCCATGTAAATGTTACTGGTGTAATACCATTATCCTTGTTTGTTATTATTGTAATGAACCAAACTAGAAAAAAGTGAGATTATGTTTTTTATTGTTACGACTATCATGTACCAAAATTTTAAAAATATAGATACATATAAATATATATACACACACAGCCAGACATATATATATATGTCTGAAATTCTCCTATATGAACCAAAAGTGTGGACCAAGTTTGTGGACTTGTTTTTCAACCATAGATGTGATGGGTCCCATAATAAATGTGTGGCCCCCACTTATGTTGTGATTGATTACAACCATTGGATTTTGGTCCACAAACTTGGTCCACACTTTTTGGTCCACATAGGAGAATTCCTAATATATATATATATATATATATATATAATAACAATTATTAACAATTTCAACAAAATAATCTGATAACATTCAAATCCATGACAAAGACGTAACACAATAGTAAGGGTCATCATTTGGCCCGCGGCCTAGGTCCGAGCTCGGCCCTGCCCGACCCCTTGGGCGGGCATGGACTCCATTTTTTGGGTCAACCTAACCCGAAGCCAGACACCTCAGGCCAATTTTGGCTCAGCCCGAGCCCGACCCAAGCCCAACATTATTTATTTTTATATATATATAATACACAAACATACACAGACAGTGCATGCACTGTCTGTGTATATGTATATATGTATGTGTATTATATATATATATATATATAGATAGTGCATATGTATATATATGTGTGTGTATGTATATGTGTATATGTATATATATATGTATATATATACACAGACAGTGCATGTGTGTGTGTATGTATATGTGTGTGTATATATATATGTGTGTATACACACAGACAGTGCATATGTGAGTGTGTGTGTATCTATATGTGTGTGTGTGTATCTGTGTGTGTCTGTGTATATGTGTATGTATATATATATATGTATATATATATACATATATATAATATATAATATATATGTGTATATATAATTTATGGGCTTTTATAATTTTTTATTTAAAGGGATAATAGGTTGAAGTAAAACTTCTCATTACTTTTTATTACCCAGGTCCCCCCACTAGTAAACTTTATGTGTAAAAATAAGCTTAATTACTAAAATTTATTACAGGAGTAAAAGTTATACTGACATAACAAACACAAGTAAACTTAAAATTTAATTACCCTTGTAACTATTACACCCCATTACCCTTGTACCAAATGCACCATTAAGAGTAAGACCGTATGCACCATTAAGAGTAAGACCGTGCTGTCATGTACAGTACCTTATCCTCCTTTTCTTGTCAAGACATGAAATCCTGAAAACTTTACTATGTGAGCTTGAAATGGCTCATACGTATCTATAGTTGTTCATTCAAACTAATCTAGCAATACAGAATTGATTGGTTTGGACACCAGATTTTGTGAAAGATGGTTCATCATATGCCCCAAGTAAGTTATTGGGTGTTCAAATGATCTTCTTTTTCTATGAATCCTTCCACGAATATGATATGCAGAAACATTGCATAGGATCAGTTTAATCTAAAATTGGAGAAGATTAGTCAAATGGTGCGTTTAATAAAAATAATTTCTACCAACTGTTTTAGGGTGTTAATACTGCAAGGTTGGCAAAAAAAAAACTCGAGCCAACTGCTTTGCATTGGGAAATCGGTGGCAGTTGGAGTTCCAACATTGAGAAATCGATAAGAGATTTGAAATTTGAATATGTGTAAATTTAACGCTAATACTTCTAATATTGTATAAAACAAGCGTAATTTGGTATTTTCACTATAAATTTGTGTGTAGACTTATAAATTTATGGTGTAAACTTATCTTGCGTAAAGAGTGGTATAGAGATAGTAGATTAGTGACGTGTAAATAAAATGTACCCATCAAAAAAATACTAATAATAAGAACAAGTGGGCTAAAAGTGAAACCTCAGCCCATGAACTATAATGTTCGTGGGCCCGAGTCTTTTAAATCGAAGATCCTAGGGCGTTTACAGCTCAACTCAATTTGCCCCATCTTTCATCACTCTGAATCTCAAGTCAAGCTGCTGATCGAGATCTGCGATGGCGGAGATGAAGATGAAAGAGATCCCCGAAGATGTGTTGATACATATACTCAGTTATGTTCCAGTGAAGTTTTTGATGAGATTCAAAGCCGTTTGCAAAGCATGGGGTGATCTTTTCAGAAACCCTGATTTTATCACCAAGCACTATCACAATCGAGCAACTCTCAGCAAATCCAACACCAGCGTTCTTTTGAAGCATGGTATGGTACTCATGGAGAGGACTGCTTCTCGTTTCTATCTTCAACTGTCAATGAAGACGGTAGCGAGACGATGAGGATCGCAGAAAGCATTCATGTTCCATTTTACGAAGAAATTCTGCACAGCCCTACAGTCTTGGGCCCCTGTAATGGCTTACTTTGTCTGGTGGACTATGGAATTTATGGTAAGATTGCACTTTGGAATCCAGCAATTAGAGAATTCAAGCTTCTGCCTTGGTCCATCGAGAGTTCAGCTGGTATGGGAATTATGTTCTCCCTTGCGGAGGTTGGATTTGGTTTTGATACCAAGAATAACGACTACAAGGTGATTGCGTTTCTTTCTTCTTTAGATGGGGCAAGGACGGTATGTCGAGCTGAGTTATACTCTCTTAGGAGTGAATCCTGGAGAGAGATCCCTTCTTGGGGAACTATTGAGGAATTTATTTTTGATTTTATGCGGTCTAATGCTTATTACATTCATGGAGTTTGTTATTGGTTAATAAATGGCTTTTATGTTGATTCTGGTGCTTGGATCATGTCCTTTGACATGGCTGATGAAGTGCTTGAGATTATGCAGCTGCCGGATTTTGGTGTTTCTGGACGTACTCACTCTATCGAGTTTGCATTTCTTGATGCATCTATTATTGCTGTTGTTTGCCCGAATAATCTGGGAGGATGCTTTGATATATGGGTTATGAATGAACCTGGAGTGAAAGGGTCTTGGGTCAAACGAGATAGAATTGCTCCCATTTCCGGAATAAATAGTCTTGTAGGATTTTGGAAGAGTGGTGAATTGTGTTTTGAAGATTCAAGCGACCAGCTGGTCTTGTATGACTTCTCTACCCAGCAAGTAAAGAATCTTCTACTCCGTAGTGCTAAATATGGCTCGCAAGTTGTAAATTACGTGGAGAGTCTTGCTCAAATCAATGGAAAATGAGGGAATGTAGGTGAACCTATGGTTCGTATAAGAAATCAGAACCTGTAATTAGAGTCTTGTTTGAAATATTCTCTCACCAGTTTTTGTTCTTGTAATGTTGTATGTATGTTTAAATCATATAAAACAGAAATGGCTGTATTAAGTATTACACACTCATTTTGCTTATCTGTTTCCTTGTAGGCAATACTGGCTTTTGCTGTAGAAAAGTGGTTAATTTAAGCTGTAGATTGAACCACCAGACTTAGCCCCTGATTTCATTGGGTTCTTAGACAACTACAAATGGCTATGTCAGACCTGTCAATTGCAATGGTTTGCATTGGTATCTGGCATGCGATTGTATATACTATATAGTATATACACAAATGTATAGTTATATGCAAAAATCATCTTGTCTTTTTTGTTTTCTTTGTGCATTAGTGCAGTTTAAAAGTGGACATGAGGAACTGGTAAATTTTATTTGTTACAAGATCAGTCGTGAAGTTTTCGGGTGACGAGCAACGAGGTGAGTTTAGGTTGTATTGCACCATGTAAGTTGACTTTTTCTTGCTTTGTTTGCTAAGGAAGTTAGTTTTGATGACTTTTTCCATTGTCATCCTCAGATGTCATCATGTCAAGTGCTCTGCAAGTGAAACTTGTCTGCCATTGGTGTCAATTAGTGTGATGAATGCAATTCAAGTCCCTTCTTACATTGTTTAGGTTTTCAAGATATGTTATCTGATGTTTTTAAGAGGCTGCAACTTTATTGTCAAAGATTTTGTTGAACATGCTTGAGTTTTTGAATTCTCCATGTTGTGGTTCAAATTTTCTTCTCCATGTCGTGCTTCATACTGAGCTTGCCTTTGGTGACTTGACTTTAATACCTATGTATTCTAAGTTTCAATCTTGAAGAAGACCATTTTTCACAATGCAAGGCGTTATTTTATGTGTACTTGTCCTCATCAAGCGTCCATAGTAGCAGAAATCTTAGTCGCTAGGTTGCTTTTATTGTCAATGTGTTTTGGCCGCCAATGTGATTTCCATTTTCTTAAAATGGGCCATCTATTCAAGTTTTTCGTTCCATACCTGAAATGCGTCCATCACACAAGGATTTGAGAGACTTTAATGTTTTTGTCGACATTTGGGAGCATAGTTATTACTTCAACCCACTCAAGTATCATTCTTGGTAAACCTTGGTAAAAAAAAGTATTTAGATGAGATTGTAATTATACAGTTCTTTATTCATTTACAAATTCACTCACAGATTCCTTTTCTTGTACTTTCTAAATCTAAATCCTAGTATCCTTTGAATCCAAGAAGCATTGAAGAACAAAGATAGTGTACATGCACTTGGTTTCCTACCTCGGGCCTGCATTTAGTAATCCTCACAAATTCACAAGTTTAGGAAATCGTCCGTGTTAGTATACTTTCTTTTGCAATAGTTAATTGTTTTCAACCCAGTCAAGTGTCTAGATGGAAGGGTTTTATCTAATCAGAGTTGCTATTCTTGTCTGCATGCCATACTTTAGCCGATATCTTTGGAATGCTTGAAGATTACTGTTGTTAATTCATTTTTGGTTAATCAGTCTTGTTGAACATTGTCAGACACTTGGCAAGCTTTGGCGTTTTTTTTGTATTGATATTGAAGAGATATTAAGAGCCAAAGAGAACTATGTACTTCATTGTTTCGGTGTGTATAGTTTCGTGGAATTTTGCTTCAACCTTTTTGCTTTTATTTGCATGTTTATTGAGGAATTTTGCTTACAACTGCAGGAAAGAATAAGATTTGAGTTATGTTAAAGGGAGGGAATGGCTGTTAGCGATACCCGGTGATTCAGAAGCTGTAGTAGGATCCCAAATGTGGTAAATAGCCAGTTTTTCCAAATTGGAGGAAAAGCTACGGTGCCATGTTTGTATTAGTTTCAGTTATGCATTAAAAGTTTTAGTATGACTGTTCTGTCCAGTCCTTCATTACTGAGTTTGTCACTTATCCTGAAACCTGTATTTTTTTTTTCTTTAAATTTTTTTAATTCAAGCTATTGATTAGACTTTGTCATCATTAGATTTTTTTTCTTCTCTGTTACAAGTTGATATTTATCGTGAACTTTAACGTTGAAGTGGTACATATATACGTAAGCCCAAATGAGGCTACATAGTTGATCATCTTATATTATAGCAGTACACCCTCCCTCAATCGCATTTAGTGGGAATCATCATGATATTCCAAGCATCCTAAACACACTTATTCTAGAGCTGCCTGCTCCTGGGTACCCACTTAGATGCATCTGCAGCACCCTTAGACTTGTTTAACTTATGTTATCTTCACAAGTCATGGCATGATTTTCTGGCATTCACAAGATTCTGACACGCGTCTTTAATGATGTAGTAAAAGCGTTTTTGACAATACTTTGTGTATTTGTGGCAACATCCTTTCAAGAAATTGTGGTACGTTCCATATCTTTTGACTGGAAAATCAATTGCAGTGACATCAGGTAATGGTGATACTCTCCATATCTTTCGATGGAAAATCTACTGCAGTGACATCAGGTAATGGTGGATACTCTTCATCTTCAGATTTATCTTGTGCCTTGACGTATGAATTGGATACAAAAATCAAGATTGCTGCGATAAAAAAGGTGCTGAAGCTGAACCCTCTCATGTTTGGTTTAGTTTCATTAATATATCTTTGCTATGACTTTCCTAAATTTACTCAAATGTTTTTAATTTCCTGTAGTTTTCTAATTCTCTTGATTGTTATTATTCAGGATTTAACATGCATGCAAGTTACTTGCCAAAAATGGTGAGAAACTAGAACAAAAACAGAACTAATAGTCATATATGATGGATAGACCAACTTAATAAAAACATGATTAAAGGAGCTCAAAGAACAATAATTGATATTGCAGATAATTAATAAATCATGGTCAGGCAGGTCTGCTGACTCAATTTGATATGGTCTACTGACTCTGCTGTGTTGTTGGTGCAGGGGTTGCCTTGGTGTCCTCGTTGCTGCGATCTTGGCAACGACATAACCAGCGGTTTCTTCGGTTTTCATGACTCTGGCAGTAGTAAGTTTGTGCTCCTCGAGTCATGACTGCACCAAGAATCAATAAGGTGACTCCAATTGTTGCTCTGGTAGCAATCTTGCCGCACAACGCCATCAGTTAAACTGGAAAACTAATAAATCACAGGTGAAGAGAGTGAATTTTTTAGAGTAGTCGAGACTTGAGATGCAAGAGTTGTGAGATGTGATCATGTGATATGTGCCTCTTTATATATATGCAAAAATGAGGATTTGTGTGTTTCCCAAGTGTCTTGATGGACAAGTATGTAATATGTGTATGTGTATGTGTATGTTCTCTGTCGGTCAAGTTAGCTTAATTCCTCTTTAATTCTATAGTAGAATGCCTACATGAAGTTGCCGCTGACAGATCTAAACTGTTGGCAGTTTTTTTTTCTGCATCATGACATCATATAACTTAGAGAGGAGTTGAATTTTGATCACTTTCTGCAGATCGAAGACTATTTGTCTGATTGTGTTTTATTTTTATTTTTATTTTTTTCCCCTTCTTGTTTGAAGGGTAGAGGTGTCAAACGGGCCGTCGGCCCAGAATGGCCCGTGCTGTTTGGGGCCGGCTAGGGCGGCTCGTTAACCAAGATCAACAAGTCGTGCCAGGCCTCTGCCAGAATCTCTTCGCAGGCTGGGCAGGAGTTTCTGGCCCGCCTAACAATCCTTTATTGCATTATGGGAAAACTGTGTTCAGGTTTTCCAAGTGATTGATCAAGCCTATTAGTTGGGTCTTGAACTCTTTATAGTAGGACGGGTCAATTCATTTATTATGTTGCAGATTTGAAGGGAGAAGTTTATTCTTTTAAAAAAATGACATGTAACCTATCAGTTTAATAGTCAATGTTCATGGAAACCCATTGGGTTTATTCTATTAATTTAATTAATGAAATAGTTTTCACTCTTTTATCTCATAATTTATTGTCCAAAATTTATTGTTTCGACATAGATTCTATTTTTTTTAAAGCATAATCTATAATTCATTGTTTTAGTTCAATGAAAATTCTATTGAAAAAAATAATAAATTAAGATTTATCCAATAAAATTCATCTACAATGAATATTATCACAAACGGTGTGAAACCTGAAACCATACGGTTGCATATTATCATTGACAGACGATGTGGTACAGATGCTACTGTTTCACAATAACAGATGATTTAACAAAAAAAGACACAGAATTATGCAGTACTGCACTGCAATAACGATCTAACACATGTTTTAGCAATTCAAGCTCTGTCGCTCTCACTCTTGTCGCTGCTCCTGGTTGTTGCGGTGGCATTGGTGGTGGTGGCGGCGGCTGCGGCAGGGGTTTTATCTGGCCTGCGATATGTTTCTTCGATCTGCTGAGCCATAGCAAGCCCTGTATTGGAAAGCCTGCGAATGCTGGGAACATTATAGTTTTGTGCTATATAGATCCCACACAAGCCACCCAACATGAAGGAGAAACTACTACTTATCAAACCCATCTTGAATCTTTGTATTGAATTGCACAAAACCCAGCTCTAAGGAGACGAGATGAATTAGTTGAAGAGATCAGAGATGCTGGACTTGACTGAGAGATTCATGAAGAATGATATCATTTTATAGTCAAGTGCGTAACCCTTTCTCCAAGGGTCAAAACCGAGTAAAATTCCAACAATGTCCTTGCTATGAAAACTAAAAGAAGCTTGGTTAAAATAGACCCAATAATAAATTAACTTACGCAAACATAAAATTACATAAAATGTCTTCCTGCATCATCACCTGTAACAGAGAAGGAAAAAAAAACTGATGATGAACAAAGCCTAATCAATAGCTACATATGACCTGAAGGTGCCATTCTAATCATTAGTTGCAAGGTACTTATTGCCCTTCAAATCCCTGAAGGTGCCAAACTACTGCTGATAAGTAAAACAAAGCCATGAGATAAACATGTGTTGAGAAACAATTCAAGAAGTCAATACAACAAAATATACCAGGTCCTCTTGTCCACTTTTCAACTGCAGTAATTCACACAGAAAACAAAAGACAAGATGATTTTTGCATATAATTATACATTTGTGTATATACTACTGCATGCCAGATACCAATGCTGAACCATTGCAATTGCAATTGACATGTCTGACATAGCCATTTGTTGTTGTCTAAGAACCCTATGAAATGGGGGGCTACGTCTGGTGGTTCAATCTACACATATAATGCAATTAAATCATTAATTGAAATATGCAATGGATGACTGCAACACAGTGAGATATGTCCAAATCAACACAGTGAGACATGTCTAAGTCACTACATCTAGAGTTTGCAATAAGCACCATAAATAAATCATTAAAATTGGTGTTCCTTATTATTCTTTGCAATGCTTTTCTTTTCTTCTACCTTGGTTGGTTCCCTAAAAGCAAGTTCATATTATGACTTTTCTGAATCCAGTTCATGAATTATTGTTAGAGGCCACGGCTTCCAATAACAATAGTCTTTCCTTTTTAACTAGACTCATACCAAACTCATAAGATTTTGCTCTTTTATGCAATGTTTATCAAAGCATTAGCCATCAAAAGCTCAAGTCAGGGAAAGTAAGCATCTTATCCTTACAACAAGCTTAAATTAACCACTTTTCTACAGCAAAACTGCAAAAGCCAGTATTGCCTACAAGGAAGAAGATAAGCAAAATGAGTTTGTAATACTTAATACAGCCATTTCTGTTTATATAAATTAAACACATACAACATTACCATAACAAAAACTGATGAGAGAATATTTCAACAAGACTCTAATTACAGGTTCCGATTTCTTATACGAACGATAGGACATGCATCCTCTCGTCTTCCATTGATTTGAACAAGACTCTCTGTATAATTTACAACTTGTGTTCTATATTTAGCGCCATGGAGTAGAAGATTCTTCACCTGCTGGGTAGAGGAGTCATACAAGACCAGCTGGTTGCCTGAATCTTTAAAACACAATTCACCACTCTTCCAAAATCCTATAGGATCTTTTACTCCGGAAATGGGAGCAATTCTAGCTCGTTTCACCCAAGACTCTTTCACTCCAGGTTCATTCATAACCCATATATCAAAGCATCTTACCGGATTATTATGCCACGGGTAAACAACAGCAAGAATAGATGCATCAAGAATTGCAAACTTGATAAAGTGAGTACGTAGACAAACACCAAAATCCGGCAGCTGCATAATCTCAAACACTTCATCAGCCATGTCAAAGGACATGATCCAATCACCATTCTTGCAAGTTATTAACCAGTAACAAACTCCATGAATGTAATAAGGGTCAAAACAAAAACTAAATTCCTCGGTAGGAAGGACACTAGTAGGGATATCTCTCCAGGACTCACTCGTAAGTGAGTATAACTCTGCTCGATATACCATCCTTGCCCCATCTGAAGAACAAGCAAACGCAATCACCTTGTAGTCGTTATTCTTGGTATCAAAACCAAATCCAACCTCCTCAAGGCCCGTAATTCCCATTCCAGGCCAAGGCAGAAGGTCTGGCAGAAGGTCAGGCAGAAGCTTGAATTCTCTAATTGCTGGATTCCAAAGTGCAATCTTACCATGAATTCCATATTCCACTAGACAAAGTAAGCCATGAAAGGGGCCCAAGATTTTAGGGTTGCGCAGATATTCCCCGTAAAATGGAACATAAATGCTTTCTGCGATCCCGATCACCTCGCTACCATCGTCATTGACAGTTGAAGATAGAAAGGAGAAGCAGTCCTCTCCATTGGCACTATGCTTCAAAAGAACGCTGGTGTTGGATTTACTGAGAGTTGCCCGCTTGTGATAGTGCTTGGTGATAAAATCAGGGTTCCTGAAAAGATCACGCCATGCTTTACAAACAGCTTTGAATCTCATCAAAGACTTCACTGGAAGATAACTGAGTATATCTATCAACAAATCTTCAGGGATCTCTTTCATCTTCATCTCCGCCATTGCAGCTCTCGATCAGTAGCTTGACTTGAGATTCAGAGTGATGAAAAGGGAAAAATTGAACTGTTAACTCCTTATCTTCGATTCTGTTAAATCCTTAGATCTTCGATTTAATAGAAATGGGCCCACGCACGTTATAGTGTATGGGCTGAAGTTTTCAATTTTTAGCCCACTTGCTCTGACTGGCCCATCTAATTGAAGCCCATTTGATAATTCCAAAATGCCCTTGAATTCTCCTTAATCAGTTCTTCGGAGTTCATATCAATCGATTGAATGGCGTCTTTGCTTGAAATTGATCGGTATAATTGGATTCCGCTCTCTGTGACCAGTCTATGCGAGTGCCCTTGTCGTTCCTTGTCGAAGAAAGGGCGATGCTTTAAGCTCAACCTTGGGATTGTCTTCGATGTATCCAAAGGCATCTATCGGGTACGCTCCAATGGCATTCTGGCGAAACGTCGATTCATCATGGCTGTGGCCAGAGCTGAGCTGAGTCGGACCGGCTTGGCGAGGATAGCGCCAGAGAGGTGCTTTAAACTGTTACTTTAAAACGTCCATTTTCACATTGAACATGCTGATTGATACTCGTTAATGTAGATAGCCTAATTTCGCTTGAGTTGTGTGACATGCATCTATATTTCCATGCTGTGACTGGAGGAACTTCAGTATGGTAGAGTGAAGTGTAGTGTTGGTGAATTGGAGGGTAATTCTGAGCTTGATGTGTTGACTAGCTTTACGATTTGGGCGCTTGTGAGGGTTTTGGAATGAAAATGGAGAACTGTAGCTGCGACACAGTGTAATACAGCAACGTCTATGAACTTGGTGTCTGGTAAATTTGCTTTGGTATTTTAATTTGTAAGAACCATGACTTAAAGTGGTGATTTTTCGGTCATTCCTGGCAAACGAGATAAACAAAAATGTAATGCGATTGTGTTTTTAGGTTAGTTTGAAATTTGTGTTACAGTATGATTTGATACAGTATATTGGAAAAGGTTTTAAAAAAAAATCTTCATGCTGTTTGAAAATATATGGGATTTTTGTTGATGAATTGGTATTAAAACCTCAGTAATTGATGGAGAAAGTTTACAGCTTGGTAAGTTCAATTGAATTCGTTTTAATTTTCTTTTTGAGAGACAAGAAAGGAATTCGTTAGGTTTATATATTGTTATTGGTAGATTCATAATGTGATAGGACTGTATTTTATTTTGTTTCTTCATTTCGTTTATTTTTAAGAGTATGAGTGGATTGTTATATGGGATAACAATGTTGTTGCAGGATGTCTTCAAGGGTCAGCAGAAAATGAGTCAGTTGAGGAAGAGAATTGTTTTTGGACTTGGCATTGGAATATCTGTTGGGGGTGTGCTATTGGCTGGAGGATGGGTTTTCACATTTTTCCTGGCAGCTGCTGTTTTTGTTGGTTCACGAGAATATTTTGAGTTGGTTAGAAGTGGTGGAATCACTAAAGGAATGACTCCACCTCCTAGATATGTGTCACGCGTTTGCTCTGTTATATGTCCTCTAATGCCCACACTTACTTTGTAAGATTGGTAAACATGCCTTAATTTTTTACGTGAACCATTTTGAAAATTTTGCTTCCATTTGTTTTGTTGATTTTAACTTTATCTAGTCGTTTACATAGACTCGCCCCCCCCCCCTCACCCCCATCTTTTTGCTGATTTAAATCTAACAATTTGAATCTGGAGTAATCTAACAATTTGAATCTGGAGATACTCGTATAGTCGTATCATTAATTGATTTCCATTTCTTCATGGATAAGAGAATCGACTGAGCTGCCAATTATGTTGGATGAGAATTTGTGCAACCTTTTGTATTTTTTGTGATTTCTTTCCCCAATCATTTACCTTAACCTTACAATGATATAAACTATTTCTTGATACTCTATATAGAACATATTTTTCAGAACGTTCCCTGGTCCTGCAGGCAGTCATAATTACTTACTAATAATCTAATATAGACATGTTTAACGTTGGTTTAACTTTGTATCATTTCTCTCCTCTCTAAAGATAGTAAATCATGGTTGCTTTTATGCATGCCAGCATGTGTACTTATATGTGGGGGTTTCCTGAAAACCACCAAAAACACATTCTAGTGGGATTTTATCTGTGTCTAAAGCTTATAATCAAATCTTATTCCACTTTTCATGCATCATTTATTTTTGAATTTTGAATTGTCTCAGTATCCTTTTTTCTTTTGTCTCATTATTATGCCATTCTCTTTTTTTCTTCTTCTTGCATTTCAATTATAATGGACCCACTTAATTCATATTCATTAAATAGCAATTTCTATGTTGAATATCGGAAAAAAATTTCTCGTTTTTGCTTATCTTCTATCTTCTTCTCTCTTTCTCGACGATCCATATTTGGTATAATCAGAAATCATTTTATTATTTAGATATCCACAATGGTCCTGCAGGCAGTCATAATTACTTACTGATAAAGTAATAATCTAATATAGACATGTTTAATGTTGATTTAACTTTGTATCAGTTCTCTCCTCTCTAAAGATCATAAATCATGGTTACTTTTATGCATGCCAGCATGCGTACTTATATGTGGGGCTTTCCTGAAAACCACCAAACACACATTCTAGTAGGATTTTATCTGTGTCTAAAGCTTACAATCAAATCTTATTCCACTTTTCATGCATCATTTTATTTTGAATTTTGAATTGTCTCAGTATTGGAGCACTTTCAACACTGATTGTATCCTTTACTTGGTCTGCCAAATTATTCTGAAGCATAATTTTCTATTTAGTTGTACTTCCATGAAGCAGTCGTGCTAATGAATATGAATTCAGAAAATACGGTTAGTTGGTGACAGATGTTGGTTCTGCCAATTGCATGAACAGGTATTATGGTCAAATAGATGTTTCAGTGACGTCAGCTGCTTTTGTTGTTGCAATGCCACTGCTTCCGCAGAGAGGAAATCCAAGATTCGCCCAGCTTAGCAGTACCATGTTTGGACTATTTTATTGTGGCTATCTTCCTTGTTTGTGGGTTAAGCATGTGGTTTAGCAACTCCGGCTTTAAACACTAGTAAGATGTTGCCTTTCATTGATTCTTATCTGATGTTAAATTGGATTTTTTAAAGTCTTTTCAAATTAGATACTGATACATTATGGCTTCTATAACCTCAATAACTTCCACTGCATTAAAAGCAGTTTTTTGTGGGCCTCTTGGTTTTTAATAATTTGGGACCTTCAAATAGGAGAGAAAACTGTGGAAATTGTGTTTTCACACCAATATATGGTTGATGTTGTACTCCACCACATGTGGATTGGTTCTTCTTGTTTATATTCTTTCCCCACTCTTTCCCACCATGAACTCTTTTTCCATCTGTCCCATGATTAATTCTCTGGTGGTTTCTAAGATGCTCGCAAATTATGAGTGGAGAGTTGCAGGTGCAAGATTGTGATAGCAAGGAGATGAAAGAAGATAGTGGTTTACACTTCTACATAAATATAAACTAGAAAAAAGAATGAGAGAAGCATTTTCCTGTGAAAATCCACTTCTTTCCCTGTAATTTTTTGTGCCGATTTGTGAAGCTGATTTTGTTGATTTTTCATCCATTTTCCTTGAAGTTTCACATGTTTCACTTATTTATTCATGTTGGCAGGAATAGGAGGAGCATGGCCCATCCTTCTTGGTGGCCAAACACATTGGACTTTGGGTCTTGTGGCTACCTTGATTTCTTTCAGCAGCATAATTGCGGCAGATACGTGTGCTTTCATAAGTGGAAAGGTACGCCTTTTTGAATCGGTCGGCAGGACCTTTTAGCTTTTTCTTCAAATTATTATGTATTATATATTAATTACTGTTGCCTTCCAATGACTTTTTGTCACTCCTATTGAGATGTAAATGTCTGTCATCTGTAAAATTATTGTTGTTGATGTTGTTGTTTTTTCCCTTTCCCTGTGGAAAGGCACTTGCAACTCCTTTTAAATGTGAAAGATATCTTCTGAGATTTGATTGTGGCTAGTGATGTTACTCAAACTAAGTTTCTCCCAATGTTGTAACTTGTTCTTTGTATGAATGGATAATTGAGGAGCTTTAGTATAATTGTGTCTATAAGGTACTCTAAGTTGCCAATAAAGTCCATTGTTGCATATTGTTGTCAATAATATTGTCTTGGTTGATGAGAGCACATCATAATTTAATTTAAATTTAAAAAAGTGGATGTTTGCTGTACATTTTCGGGGTTGTTTTAGACTAAACCGGGCTTTGGTTGGGAAATGCAGGTATTTGAAGATACAGATAGCTTCAATTGAAAATAAGGTGGTGGCAGAAAATCATCTAAGGTAGTCTTTAAATGTACAATGTAGAGATATGAATGACCTTGTGAGGAGAGTTGCAAAAACCCAAGTGGGATAAAGCATGGATAGAAGTAATAAAGAGAGCTATGAAAGCTAAAGGATTGATGGACAGTGTAACCTTTACAGGATCAAGGGATGAAAGAATCCAGGGTATGAAGGCTTGATTAGCTGTATTTTGTGGATTGCTAGCTTTCCAATCTTTATGTTTTTGGCTACTTGAAATTTTATCTTTTTGCATCTGATTGTTTGAATAAAGTGTGTATGATAGTTCTCTTTACTTAAAAATTTGCTGGGATCTAATTTGTAGAAAAAATTATGAGATAGTTTCTCTGTTCAAATGCAGGCATTTGGTAGAACTCCACTTACTAGTATCAGTCCAAAGAAGACATGGGAGGGGACTATTGTTGGCTTGGGTGGTTGTATAGCTTCTGTCATCCTATCAAAGATTTTTAGCTGGCCAGCATCATTGCTGAGGTATTTAATCTTCCTCTATTTTATTATGGAGTAAAGCAAAATAATTTGGACATTAGATAACTAATACTCTCTCTTATGCACACACATCCGGTGGGTTGAAATTTAAGTTAGAAACGTAATGGAAAGCATCATTCTATGAATAAGATGGCCATTTCAATACTCTTGTTTCCTTGTTGGTGCTTAGCCTACCAGTTAAATGTTGCAAATAACATAGCATGCTTGTATTTCATTAGTGTGTGAAATAACCCGGAATGATGGGATACTTTGATCATTGAGGACAAGATGTAGCTATTGGCATTTCATTATTTTATATCTTCTTTCTTCTCAAAATTAATTAAAAATTCAAATCTTACATCTAGAGCATGAGCAACTACACCCTTGCATGTGTGTGTTTCTGGGGGTGTGTTTTCTGGGGGTGTGTAGAAAGAGATGTTGCGAAGTTCGTGCATGCTTTCATTTGGACAACTACTTGCTATGATTCTGCAGTGGAAATGCCAGAAGTCCAAGAACTCGCCTAACTTTAGAAAGAGATGTTGCGAAGCTCGTGCATGCTTTCATTAGGACAACTACTTGCTATGATTCTGCAGTGGAAATGCCAGAAGTCCAAGAACTCGCCTAACTTATGAATGCTTACAGAGCCAAAAATTTGCCTTTTGGTGTAGTTATTTCTTGTATCAGTTTGTTGAGGCAGATATTTTTCTGTTTCTCTGAATAAAGACTATCCATTTTTCACTGTAAAATGAATGATCCACTCAAATAGTCAAATGAATATAGCATGATACTTTACAATTAGGTCTTGTTCCTTCAGCTGATACTGAGATCAGAACTTGATTGTTGCTTCAAACTTCAAATTGAGTTGCTGGGGAATAGATTTTGAAAATTTCAATTCTTGAATTTGCATTAAGGGATGGGAAGAATCTATTCTATTGCTTTTTATTCTTCACTTATGCCATTAGGTAAGAGCTTTGTCTATGTTACTTCAGAATTTATATGAATGTGCATCTAACATTTACTCTCTGATGGTTGCTAGTGCCTAGTGCAATAGCTTTTGGAATTCTGAATTTCTTTGGGTCAATTTTTGGTGATCTTACGGAGTCGATGATCAAGCGTGATGCAGGTGTCAAGGATTCTGGCTCTCTAATACCTGGACATGGTAAAATACCTTTCTCATGGTTGAATTTATTGAATTTTTTTGATTTCATCTCTTGATTTTCTGAAGTTGATTGTTTAAGGTTGACCAATTCCTTTTACCGACGTAGTACTAGGCCTTGGTTATGTTCTTTCATTTTATTACTGTTACAACCTGTCGCCTGGTTTTACTTCAAGCTCACAATCTGCCTTTTTGCTATTGTGTTCAACCTTTATTGTGTTTCATAATCGAAACTGGATTGACTTGTTAAATAGTAACAATAATGCAGTGGATTGTGATTTTTGAAAACCTTCCATACGAATCATTAGTGACCCATGTCTGTTGGTTTGCGGATGATTGCTATTGTCTGGCAATCTGACGTGGACCATGTGGTCCTACCTTGTAGAGGTTCTGCATTCTTGAAATGTGAATATTGTCTATTTGTACAAGCAACTTGTTGGTATGATTGTGAATTTACATTTGGAGGTGGTGATTTTTCCAATGTTTATGTCCAATTCTTGTCTTATTGAGAGTCTATTAATTAAGTCTCATGTCAATAAGATCCACCATTCCTTTTAGTTGACCAAGGAAGCAATGATAGTATTTTTTTGTAAGATATTGTTCGTCATTTGGCATAGCTGTGGGAGCATCTGTGTAATGTGCATACTTCAATGTTTAGACACCATTAATTTGGTCGTCTCATGAATTGATGTAGACATACCTCTAAGTGGGGTCAGGATGTATGCCTAGCATATTTACAAATTTTAACTCCAGTAATATTAGTCTGTGTTTTGCATTGGAACTCTTGGTTACCCCCTTCTTCTCTTATGATAATTTTTTGATGTTCAAATGCTTGCATGCAGGTGGAATATTGGATAGAGTGGATAGTTACATATTCACTGGTGCTCTTGCATACTCCTTTGTTAAGATCATCCGACCTCTCTATGGAGTTTGATACAAAAAACTATTATCAATGGAACTGAAAATACCAGATGGAGAACATTACAGCTTTTTGAAAGTTAACCTGCAAGACACGATAAAAATTGGAATCTTTGTTGGGGAAACAAATGTGTTCTTGCTATCTCACACAACGGGACCTAAGATTGCATTTGCAGCATTGGAAGGCCTCCACAATTATAGCACCTATGCAAGTCTGTAACTGGGGTAATACTTCCTTATACTGTTCTTTTGCAATTTACATAGTTCATTTCGCTGGCAAATCAAACATCACGGAGTTCAGAGGCAAGGTCAATCGCGTTCATCTCCGTGCGACGTCATATACACTATTTATCAAAAAAAATAATAGTAACACAATGCAAGTGGTGCTTTTGAGTGTTAATTCCTGGGCAGTTCAATTTGTAAAGATGTAGAACAGTAGAAGAATTAGAGAATTTTTTTTCCTTATGAGGCCACCCAGTGTTTGTTGGCACGATGACATAGCTGCTTGTTGTACTTGCCAGTCGCCTTTTTATTTGAGGAATTTTGGATTCTCTCTTTATGTCTGAAGACATTACTTGAAACAGAGTACTTTTATAAGATAAATTCTTTGCTTGCAGATCAAAGCCATTGATATTCTGATATGTTGACAATGTTTCTCTTTCTTGAAGTCTGCCCGTCCTCTTCAACTCTTACTATTTTATTGCTTCACGGAGAATAACTCATGAATAATTGTCATTTTCTCCTTGTATCTGTGTTTATACCATGGGACAGGGCAGCATTAATCATTTAAAGCAAGACCTCTGAATGATTGTTGCCACTACGATTGGATCAAAATGCATACCCCTTTTTTGACCTAGTGCAATCACTCCCAACATCTTTTGTTTGTGTTGAATTCAATATTATTAAGTGCTCTCTCTCTCTCTCTATATATATATACACACACACATATATATACATATTAATATATGTGATTACTTGCATGGAGTTTGACCAACTTGAGCTCCAAAATCTCTATGATATCATATTCACAAACTTGAAAGGATTATGGTAATAATTAATGCAACTCCAATAAGGAAGGAGTTTGGATTTAAAAAATAGTTTGTCATTAGTCATAATGCTAATAATTACTATCATATTGGTCGTCATGACATAATGACAATGACCAAATGCCACTAGCCCCTAAATAATGTCTGCCTCTAACACTATATCATTATGATTATGTCACTCATCTATAATTTGTTAACCAATAAACTTTTTTGTTGAATTTCTTATTGAAAAAAAAATTAAAATATGTCAACGTTGGGTTTCATCACCATTATTGGTCAACCTTCTAATTATTGGATGAAGATGTGTGTGTCACATCTCGACCATCCCATGTAATTACAGAAAGAAGTAGATAAGATAATAAATTTTAAAAAAAAAGGCGTCAACAATTATTATTTCTCAAGAGAGGCAACAAGAAGACAATCCCCTTCTCAAACTAGAATTGCTTAACATTTTGTAATTTTCACGTGGTTTTGTTTGTTTTTATCTTCCTTTTTCTTGGTATTATTCATCTTGTCTTGTTATGTAAATCTAATAATGATGGGTGCATGCACTTTCAAGCCCTTTGAGCGGGAAAAAGTTATATATATATAGCCCACGGTATGTATACATGCATGTAGCTTTTGGTT
Source organism: Tripterygium wilfordii (assembly GCF_013401445.1). NCBI lineage: Eukaryota > Viridiplantae > Streptophyta > Magnoliopsida > Celastrales > Celastraceae > Tripterygium > Tripterygium wilfordii. Next base: position 2,915,374 of record NC_052248.1, on the reverse strand, counting down.
TGGTTTTGTTTTGTTTCTACAAATTATTTATTCATCCTTAATTATTCCTTAATTTTGGCTACTAATGACTTTCCAAACCTTTAATAATCTCTAGAGTTTGGTTGGAATACGTGTTTCTTAATTTATTTTCTTGGGCTATATATCATGTTACTTCTTGTAATCTCTATAAATTATCCTAGCTAGTTTTTCTATATATTTGTGTGTATGTAAAGTATTGAGTGATGCAAGAACACACTAATATATATATATATTATTCCATGTTAATCCTACATGATTGACCAAAATAAAGACATTCAAAGCAAACTTGATCATCCCCCATCTCTGACCAATAAGAGGAATTAGATGACAAGAAAAGGGTAAAGAAAAAAAACACATAACACAAAATTAATAAAAACAGAATTAAAGCATGAATGAGACAAGAAAAGTGGATGGTTTTGGGGTTGACCTTGATGATCGAGATAACCATATCAAAAGAAAGTTGGTAGGTGAATTTTTAGAGTGAAACTATATAAACTCATAAGGTCCCGAGTTCGATTTTTATTAGGAACAATATCCTTTGTGGCCAAGTGTCGGGCTTAGCATCTCATCTTACCCTGTCACCAGGCAAGGAATTTTTGTACTCGCGGGCCTGACAACTCGAGTTTAAGCATATATCGGATGTTTAAAAGGCAAATTTATATACTGTCGTTTTCAGTTTAAAAAAAAAAAAAGGAAAAGAAAACAATTGTGGAGGTGTGGTGCCAGAGAGACTAAAAGGAGAGTCTTGAGAGTGAAGGGAGTGGGAGACCAAAGAAAGGTTATATTATTGTCTGTTACTGGAGGAGAGGGGTGGGGACCTACAAAGAATTTGCTTTTGACAAGATGAGTGCTTACTTTTTATGGTTTTTATTAAAATGATTGAATGAAAAAGAAAATGTGTGGGGATGCAAAGAATGCGTTGTTTCTAAGCTAAATGTCCTATAGAGATAGAAAATGATATAAAGACTACTACTACTACTACTACTACTACTACTATTGCTCATGATATAAATAAATAAATAAATTCTGAAGTGAAATATAAAGAAGTGATGGAGAAGAAGATATGGTAATGGTGGTGGGCAAGCATCTACAAAAGTTGACAGAGGTCACCCCCATGTATCTCATCATCCTCCACCTCACACAATCACAATCTCTTCTTCTTCTTCTTCTTCTTTAATAAAACTTTCCCTTTTTGTTGCTTTTATTATAAACCTTTTGCCTTGGATACTCTCTCAACGTTTTTGGCTTTATAGCCTTTCTTTGGTCCTCCTTATTTTTATGTTATTGTTTTCATTTCATTTTTTGTTTTGGGTATTATTGAATTTGTCTATATATGAGTTAATAATCCATAATAAACAATATGCATATAATATGTGTGTAAGTCTTTTACTTAATATATTTACACACGTATTAGCCAATACTTCATTACTTGGGTTAATTTTTCGAACACTACGAGAGAAAAGAGGTTTTTTGCGACGGAACTTACAATTATACATGTAACACTTGGGCTAATTTAAAATCATCATGAAGGATTTTGAAAATACAAATTCTTACTATATATTTGTATAAGTAGATAGAAAAATTTATTTATTTATCCTGAAAAATGAGCATGACATTATTGTGTTTTTACCCCCTCAAATGGGTTGGAAAGGATATATAGATGTATACATACACTACATCTATAAGCATCAAGAGTTTCCTTTGTTGCTAAGGAAACACATAAAAGAAAAAAAATAATTAATGAACCAAGGAAACATGTATATTCTAACAATTTTAGAGCATTCTTGTAACTTTTTTGGAAGGTATAGATATGCTCTGTCGACTTGATTGCTCTACCAGCTCATCATATATTTGTGGTTCAAAAAGAAGATTTGATGGAGATTGGAGGATTAAAAATGATTTAATAAAAAAAACAAGTTTGAAGAGAAATTAAATTATATACATTTCATTATACCAAAGTGTTTCTTTGGAGGCTTCTCTTCTCTCTTATTTGAAAGTTAAATTTACTTTAAAATGGGTTTTTGTCAAATAATGTAAAACATAGAGTTTTTGAAGTACTTGAAAAGAAAGACAAAAGCTGGCAAAATATGATTTGAGTGCTGTATATGTATGTGTGTATATACATTTACATATATATATAAAACACTACTACTCCTAGGAGCTAGAAGGCTTCACCAAGACAAAAGTTGGTTACCTAAAATTCCTTTTCCATGGGAAGGATAAAGAGTTTTTAATTTCTAAGTTTCAAGAAAAAAAGTGTAGAACTTTTATGGGCTTCCATATCAGGGAGATGCTTCAATTTTCCATGGAATCTGCTTTGAGCTACACTAGTCATGAGGTGACTAAAGGCAGAGGCAATATTGGCACACCCAGCTCCATCCAACAACAAAGCCTTTGAATTTGAACTTGGTTAATGTATATGAGATAGAAAGACAAAGGAATTGAAATGGAATTAAAGCCTCTTTTTCCTCTCTCTCAATTGGACCATATATTGAAGCAGCAAAAGTAGAACCAAAGAAATATCATCTCTCATAGTCTCATGCATACATTACCCCTCAAGAAAAAGCCATATATATATATATATATATATATATACACATACATATATGTATATATACTTTGTCAATTTGGTAAAGTGGTGATACAAAGTCTCACATTGGTTTAAGTAAGAGAATATATATATATATATATATGATCAAGTGGGTTATGTGTTCCTAACCAGACGAGCAATCTAAGCAACTTATCTTTTTTATTGCGCTACATTGAAAGGTACCATACATAGAGGACTAAACATCAAGTGGGGATTAGCATCCACATTTTGTGGAAGGCCATGCAGTTCCAGCTGCTCTTTCATGTGCAACTACTAAATAAAAAAAGACATTTCTTAGGCCCTGACCCCGAATATGACTCTTCAATTGCCTATAGTTGGAAAGCACGTTCATCATAGATAAGGAGAGAAATCCCTTTTGCATGTTTATTTGCATGCTTTGGTTTTCATTTGCAAGTATTAATCTGTTGTACTATCAAATATATACTTTATATCTACATATCATAGGTTGTTTAATTAATTAAGGAATCAACTCTTTACTTAAAACGGTTAGAAAAGAGTTTGTCCTCATTAGAGATAGTGAGTTTGATTTATAGAATTATCATGTGCTTGCATGATGAGTGTTGTTTGCGTGAATTTTGGCCAAGATTGAGTTGAAGGTTACGAAAGTCAAACAGAGGCATAGTCGTCTATCGATCGACCTCGTTTGATGCTATGCATCTCAAGTCAGGGGCGAAGTCGATCGAACGACTAGAAAAGTCGATCGTTCGACATCAGGACATGTCTTTTTAAAATTGTAAAATAAGTAGAATTCTTATTAGGTTTTGAATTAGAAACCCAAAATGAATTAGAGTTTCTTTCTCTTATATTTCATGTAGTCCTATGAGTTAAGGTTGGTGCAACTTTCTATGGATGGTCGAAACAGAGGAGTTTGAGATGTGAGAGTTCAAGAGAAAAGAGATTTGGTTGTTAGTTCTTGAATTTAAGAGCTCATCTTTTTTTCGTAAATCTTCTTCATATTAGTGAAATTTTCGTTGTTCTTCACCCGAGGACATAGGCAAAGTTTATCGAAATTCATTAAATCTTGTATATTTTCTATATTCGAATTTTTTCGTTCAATTCAAAATAGTTTCGATACTATTGCGCTTATCCATGAATTTGTCCGATGTGTAAAAGATAGTGACTACGGTTTTCCATATAAAAGAGACTAATTAATTCCCGTCAACAAGCACAAATCCTATCTCTTCACAAGTTTTCCCCATTTAGAAATAGGAATCTCCAATATAACTCAATGTAGATACTTCAAACTTTCCTTGTGTATTCTTCTTCCTTTTCACTTTCCACTTTTTTTTTTTTGTTGCCATGAATGACTAGTTCAAAACAAACGCAAAGAGAAAAAGGAGGAGAAAAGAGAAATGGTTATATATATATATCCCCACTACATACGAAATAGTGCCAACCACCAAAGAAGAAAATAAAGAACTCAAGACATTCTTGTTATCATGAACTGGGTAATCTCTTTCTCGCAAGACATGGGTCATGGCTTATCTTCATTCATTATAGTGGATTGTTTCGAAGGTTTATCGATATAGAGACTCGATGTTTTTTTCCGTCTTAAATTTGTTTTTTACTTCCAACATGAGTCTAGTAGGCCAAAATCAGTCCAACCCAAAAATAAACTCAAAAAATCCTAATCACCTCCCTTGCCTTCTCACTCTCCTCTCCCTCAACCCAATTCGAAAATAAACCACTTTTGATATTAAATTTTTGCGAGTATCATCTCATTTTGTGAACTTTATTTTTTACAATATATAGAGCCCATCACTATATCGTGTCACTTTATACGGACTTCCCTATTTCACACAAATCAATGGCAACATTCACCTAGAATTAGTCACCTAGAATTAACTAACAACTAAAACTAGTCACCTAGAATTAGTAGATATTAAGTCAAAAAAAATTCATGTTTTTGGGATGTTTAACTAAGAAAGCAATTACAATCATTAGCAATAACACAGTAATAATTAAACAACATATCAAAAGAAGAAACTGATCAAGTGTTGAATCCATCCTTTTCCATGTCTCCCAACTTTTGAACAATTAATCATGGTCACGTAATTGTCGGGTATGGCTCAAAAAATCTCTCTGTTCAAATTTTCAGACATTTCACCAACAATGTTTGAAATCAATCATCAAATTTTACGAACTTTTTACTGTCTCCTCACCAATATCTATCTGCTAATAGATATATTTGGGATTTGTATCAGATATGGTGCAGTGCCATGCATTAGATTTTGTCCAGGATCGTTCGGGCATCATCCGTACACGTGGCCTGAACTAGGATTAGGACCATTCATTCTGTTTGAGGGTCCCAACTCCATCCCAAGTTGCATTAATTGGGGAGTCTTATTTGTCGCTTTCAGTATGAGTTGGCAACATATAAGACAATCCATCGCAATCGTTTCCGATGTGTGTTATATATAGACGCGTTTCCTTTGGAGAGCTTTTATTTTGCCCAGGAATGTGGGTCCCAATTCTTTTTCTCAGTGCCACGTATTCCTTCGTCAATGTTAGGAGGGATTATCGACTCTATTCGTGTTAGTGTATTACGCGTTAAACAAATCTTTTCCCTTCGGGGGATTGAGGATAGGGGTGAGATGATCAAATTTGTATGATTCGGATTACATCAAGTTTAGACATAAGTTTTACATTTGAAATCTGGGTCTAACCACAAAATTTTTCTCCCTTTTAAAATCGGACACGGGTCTAAACGCGAAAATCTTGTTAGATTTATTAGTTTAGACCCTAATTCAAATTAAATTATTGTCTGATTTATTTATCCTAATTTAAATCAATCTGAATATGATCAATTAAGTACGTCCAAAATCAAATCCAAGTTAAGATTCGAATATGTAAATATTTCGTAAACACATATTGTTGTAAATCTAACTTTTTGCCACCTCTAATTCAGGGTATCAACTATGAAGTATAACCCCATGATAAATAGCTATCGATTAATTTTGTGTAAACAAATAATCCCAAAATGCTGCACGGTTGATAGTGGATCTTAAATTTATTTTAAAATCTTTAAGAAAATAAAATTTTATTACCTAACTCGGCTCATATTTGTTATCCATTTTTTTAATAATTAAGACAATTTTCAAGAAACAAATTACATCATTAGGGCAAATGCAATGGTGAAGTGGTATTGGGCCAACAAAGATGTTGTCTTTTGCTGATGTGGCTGTATTGTAAAATGTGTTTTGCTTATGTGGCTGTATTGGGATAAGTGTTTTGCTGATGTGGATGTATTGATATTTAATGTTTTGGTGTAGTTTTGTTGTGGATAATACGGAGGAATGAAATGTTGTTGGGTTGGGTGGAAAGAGAAAGTGTGTGGAAAGAAAAAGTGTATAGAAATTTATGTTTTGCTGATGTGACTGTATTAGAATACGTGTTTGACTTAATTTTTTGTGTAATAGAGGTGAGACCGGGCCAACATAAATTGTTTCTTATTACATTTGCCCCTTACATTCACCATGACACCCTGATAAATATATGGTATCTACTAATTTTATGTAAAAAAAATTAATTAATTGTTTGATGCATCAGTTGATAATCCAATACACACCGGATCTGCTCTCAATCCTTTCAATAGTGTTGCGGCACCCACCCACCCCCAATCGGACCATCCTTTCATTTTATTATAAAGTATTGATTTAATTATTATTTGAATGTAGATTGTCAGTTCAATTCAACTTAGGACCACCTAATCAAGACAATATCTATTATAATTATATATCAACTTGTACACTAAAATGTTACTAATTAATATTTCTATAACTATAAGTATACTTCATATAAATTATTATACTTAATCAAAACAATCAACGTTGTTTGCCGGTCTATTATATATCTTCATGTCTTACAATGATAATGACTTGAATTAATAATGCCTAAAGAAACCTCTCTCTCTCTCTCAAACATTGCAACATGACTCCACCCTCCCTCCTTTATAATAATTGAAGGCAATGTATTGCTTAACTAAAGCACAATTAACTAATTAAGAGAGGTACTCAAAAAAAAAAAAAAAAAAAAAAAATTAAGAGAGAGAGAGATAGATTATTATAATAATCACATGGAGGTCCAATAGTAGTACCACACCCATGTGACTTCATTAGCGATCCATAATTGTTTTTTAAAAAAAAAAGAACAACTAACCAAACAACATCAAATTCAATGTATAATAAGGTATACCAGTTTTAAAAATGCTATTGGGCGAATAAAAAAGAGTGAATTTTAATCATCTAATGCACCCACTATTATAAACATTATGGAGGATAATATTATACTAATAAGCATGTGCAAATGATTTAAGTACTATTAAGATGCATTTACCACACAGAATTTAGTCCAACATCCAAATCCTTGAGACCTTAAAACCCACAAATCCATAACATGATCAAGACAAGATTATCATTCTACAAACCCAATCAAAATCTTGTGCACAACCCAATGCCCCAAAACTCAGAGGAAGTGAGAGGCAAAGAATATAGGAATACTGTTTCACTAATCTAAGCAAGAACAAGATATGATACAGTTAAGCCAAAGAAACAGAACCATAACTGCAAATCAGAAGTGTACATATTGGTTGCTAATGGACCCCCAGTTCATGAATGTGTTACCTGGGAATTGTTGAATAACAGGAGAACAAGAATGATTTCATGGGATCAAAACAGAGATGGTCTACATGCAATTGAGATCATATTTTGGGGAACAATATTGAAAGGTTTCAATTTCTTCTTGTCAGAAAGTATAGAATAGACAATAATCACCCACCTAAGTTAATACCCAGATAGAATAAGAAACATATCAGTTATACCCCATCATCCAAAAGAGATGGAAAAACAGATAGATGCACAAGGCCAGCGACAGTTACTAAAATACCTGGTTTTTGACAGGAGACAATAGACCTAAATTAAGTAGCATAGACAATTAGCGATTCTTCTTAGCAAAGAGAATCACAGGACCAACAAAAAATAATCCAAGAACAGAGAGAAATTAAGCATAAAAACATATGAGGCACCTCTGCAGTGGTGAAGATTAATTGTGCAGAAACACTCCCCTCCACTGCTAAAAGTAATCATCAGCCTCTCCAAGCTGAAGCCGAGATGAGCTCCTTTCGCTGCCAGCATAAAACAAGCGATGACTGTCTCTTCTCTACATGGAATCCTCTAACTGGAGTCCGCTGCACCAAACACTCAGCTTGAGACTCCGTGAAGTTACTGAATGTCAATGGAGTAAACCCAGATTGCAGAAACAGATTCCTCCAAGGAGGAGTTCTATCAGGAGACATATGACGACCTAACACAATCCTTTCGATGCCTGGATGGAGCAAGAACCTCTCAATCTTTTGCAGGGCATCTAGATTAACATTAACAGCGTCCAGAGATTCTAGCAGGCTTGAATAGGATTGAAGGGCATGAATCATATGTTGGGGAAATGGAACATCTGTTCTGTCACAACCTCTGTCCAGAGAGACCACAATTTTGGGGGAAAGCTGCTTGACAAAGCGAAGAACCAAAGGCAGGCAAGAAGGCTGATTTGAGAAGGAGCCAATTGGGAGGTTCACTGCAATTACTTCACTCTCTGAGGCACGAAGAGGGAGCTGCCATGAAGTAGAATTCAAGGACTCCAGGGTTAGAATTTCGAGTTCAAGAGCCATGTTGATATCACTAGCGAATTGCTTCAGATTCTCTTGAGTGAAACGGAGCTCCAACTCCTCATGCGTTGAAGGTGATGTAAAAGCAGTGATTTTGAGAGATGGGGCACCACCATTTCTAAGGACAAGCTCTTGCATCAGTGATGCCCACTGCCCACCGTACCCAATATCAAAATCTATAATGTGGATTCGATCACAACCTTCAAAAGCTTCAAGAAGAGCCTGATTACAAGTAAAATTAGCGAATTGAAGGATTGGGGAAATCTCACAGAAGGACTTGTAAGCACCAATCTTGAAGATGAGACTGTAAGAGGACAAAGACGAGTTGTTGGTGCCGTTCACATGGAGGAGCAACTGCAAGGCCTCCTTGAAGTAGAAGGCAGCCCTCTGAAAAGGCTTACCAATGGGTGAGAGCTGTTGATTGAGCCGCGCCAATATCCCTTGCGCGAGTAGCGGATTCCCTGTTTCGATCAGCTCTGCAGTTTTGTATAGCTGGTCAACTATCGCCTGCTGAAGCTTCTGGTTCGCCAATTCGTCACTAACCAGTTTTTGCTTTGTTGCTACTGATGCTGCCACAGCCATAGTAGCTGGCCTCTGCTGAAGCAACTGAAGCCGATGTTGTTGTTGCTGCTGCCTACGAAGAAACAATTCCTGCCCTGAATCCGAAAATGGTACCTTTGGGACCTGATGAAAGTTGGGCACTGGCCCAGAATTCAGCCGCTTCGGAGGTGGAGGAGACAGCAGATTATGCTCTTGTACCTGTGCATACGAAAATGGCAAGAACATCGCCGGGTTCTGGGTATATTGAACCTGATTGTGGTTCATAATCAAAGGTGGATCGAAAATCTGTGGCTTCTCATCCATGCCTTCACTTCCTTGAAACATTCCCGGGAAGAAATTGGCAGCCGAAGAAGTTGAAAGTGCTGGGTTCGGAATCGGGTCGGAGACCGAACCAATCCTTCCATTGTTAAGAGGAGGAAAATCAGAGGTAGCAAAAGGGTCAATGTCTGTCACCAAATTGGCACTGCTCATGGGTGCTTCAAACCCATAGCCTTGATCTACAATACCAAAACTGGCATTGAATCCAATATCTTGAGACCCAGTACCGCTTTGCAAAAGCTTGTTAAAACCAACATAAGGATCCTCAATATCGCCCATGATAAGCTTAAGAATGGATTGTTCTTGACTAGGAGACCCAGACAACACACTCTCCCAATCCTCCATTCCTAGCCCGCATCTTTCCTCGCCAGTTTCAACAGAGGGGTTGCCGCCGGAGACAGCCGTAGTAGCCACGCCAGTGGTGTCGGTGGAGGTTCCTCCCCCGCCACCGCCACCACCAACGCTATTGCCGCCGCCGCCGAGAGAGGAAGACAGTGTTGAGGAGGATATGGGAGGGCTTGGACTTCTTCTTGTGTCGAGCACGGAAGTGGGCTCACTGCCCACAGAACAACTGTCTCCTCCTCCTCCTCCCTTGTTGTTGATAATGATGTTATCGAGGTTCTCCCACTTGGGTTTGTTATGCTGTGGATGATGCTGCAATAATGGATCTGAAGAACAAGGAGAGAAATCTAACACCCCCTTCCCTTGAAACTCCTCAAAGGGTAGGGGCATGGCCTTAATCCGAGAAAATCCAGAAGAGAAGGAGTAAGAACAAACACCAAAACGTCCTCGACAGCAACAAATAACTGCCCATCCAAAGATCAATAGAAGAAAAATCACCCAACAAATAAGGCGTGTCACAAAAGCAAAATTAACCAAAGCAAAGAAGAAGACGATTATGGATTAGATTTGTATCGCTAGAAAACAAGATATTTGAGCTAGAGACAAACCTTTTTTTTCAATTGACCGAAATCAAATCAGATTTTCTTGGAGAGAAGTAGACAGTTTGAGCTCAACAAGCCCATTTCAGATACACCCACATGTGACAAATACACACAAGCTTTAAAGCTTCTATTGTTGAGACGTACACACACTCTTTTCTAACAGAGAGGGAGAGAGCTTTTAATCTTTGCAGAGTACCACAAAACCCATTTCTGGCATCATCTTTTCTCTTCCTCTTCGTTCTGTTGATGGGTTTTCTTTCATTTCTTTCTTTTTGTGGGTTTCTTTCTTTCTCTCCCTTGTATTTCTAATTTCTTGCCGCTGTTGTGGCCTTGTACTATATTACTACTCGTCTGTCTTCCTTCTGTTTTCTGCTATGGATGCGTGCAACATATAAAAGTGGTAAAGTGCCCTTCATCCTCTCTCTCTCTCTCTCTCTCTCTCTCTCTCTCTCATCTCTCTTTTCTTCTCTCTTGTTTCTCTCTCTAGCTTTTCCTTCTTTTTTTCCCTCGTCATTTTTTTTTTTAATTTGTATTATCATTTTACGTGGCTTTTGTCTGTAAACGTAGTTATCACACTGCTAGGGTTTCTGCGCTCCTCCTATCACACGACCACTCTAGCGCGTGTTAAGCACTAACCTTATTCCTTTGAAGGCGTTTAATGACACGCGCTTGAGAAAAGCCACGTAGTGAATTGTCCGGACCAAGTGATCTTTTTGTCAATATTTTAATTTCTTTAAAAGAGGCCAACGATACAGAGAAAAAGGTGAACTGGCTCAGACCTTTTTTTGTAATTTCCACGTAGTCTCCATAATACCCCTGACTCTTGCCCTTTATTTCCACTGAACGTTATCAAAGAACGAGCGAGGCGGGGTAATTTTGTAATTTGGTGGAAACATGTTCTGCTGGGCCTGGTTTTCGAAACTGAATCTGACGACACGAGATAATAGAGAGAGGTGGTTTTGAAAATATCGAGAAAGAATTTAACGGTCTTGATGTTTTGTTGTTGGTAAAAATGTGTGGCTGAGATTCAAGAGTTGCTGATTTTGTCCAGCAGGGAAAAACTGAAAGGTAAAATAAATAATTTGGGTAAGTCAGGGTCTTTGGTATAGAAAATGGGTTTCTTTTATGACTGTCCTTTTCTGTTTGACGGTAAAAAGGTTAAAGTGTAAACAGTGAAAAGCAGTGCCATTGAGGTGGGCCCCAAAAGATTTACAATGATTAGTTATGTTTAGAAGGACGGGTGCTTTTTGGTCATTTTGTATTAGTTATAGTTTGAAGGTATTCCTGTTATTTGGCATGGAAGGAGAGGGTACGTTGGTCAAAATGCTGAGGCTCCGGGGCTTCATAATCTGGTGGTTCGCGAGAACATGTGGACTCCACTTAATGTCAAAATATATTTTGGCTCTTGTGATTAGTCATAATCAGGTGGTTCGCGAGAACGTGTGGACTCCACTTAATATCAAATTGATTTTTGACATCCTCAGAAGTTCCCTACACAAAATTAGGGTACTTCGCTAGCATTTTATTAGGGGATGTGGTTTTCAAAGTGTTTGTGAGAAATTTCGAACTCAAGATCTTATGAGTTTGATGGAATATTGACAGGAATCAACTCGGCCAATTTGGTTTACTCTTATGCTGGGTTTAAATCTTTACTACCAAATCAAGCAAGTGTAAAGCTTGTAAATGAGTTAGATTACGGTTTAATTCTTTACTACTAAACTCAATCAAGTGTAATTGAGTTAGATTATGGTGGGTTTATGCTTAATTCAATGTTAAAACTCTCGATTTTGAACCCCAATCGTCCATTTAAGCTTTTGAATTATTTCGTTTAATGTTATTCGAGCTTTAGATAATCATCGTTGAGTTAGTTGGTATACATGTCATCACTTAATCCGTAACACAAAGTTCAATATTTACAGCTTTTTCAATAATAGCTATAAATGTACTAACATATATGTTATTGTCAAAATTGTTTAGAGCTTCAATTTTTGCCTTCACCCTATCAACAAGGTATCCTCCGCACCGAAGGTATTTTGGTGCAAGGAGAGGTGTTCCGTATTCCGATGGTCTCTTGTATACTCCTCTCGTACGTGGTGGTTCTACAACATTGATGTCGATAGATGTGAAAGGCTTTGGGGGCTTTATCATGGATGTGGCTAGTGGAGGTTGGTCTCAAGCTTGCTTTGTTCATCGGTGTTCAACCCGGTTTTAGAATGGATGGTTCAAGTGCAAATTGGGTTTTCCCCAATCTAAACCCATTGTCATTGTCTTGTTGTTTCTTTTTCCTTTTTCACGAGCCGATTTATGTTGGATGTCATTAAACCCATTATGAGAAGAGTTAATTGTAGGCCAGAGGCAGAGGTGATGGCCTCTTTCAAACTTTGACCTAACAAATGAGATAGAGAATTGAAGAACGAAGAAACACAGAGAAATGGTGAAGAAGAGTATTTCGATTTCATTCAATACTCAAAACTAACTTGTAATACAATTATTGCACTTGCATGAAGAAGTCCTAATACAATCTCTAGATCGAAATCTATGGTTGGATTCCTCACTAGCCCATGTAATTCAAAGCAAGAGTACAATGAACCACCGAAATCTAAACAAGAACCTATGATAGGGTTCACGTCTAGCTCAAGAAAATCAAAGCAAGATTACTCTGAAGTTTCGATTCAACAATGGGTTTTCCCTAAAGGTTATGTCGTTTCTCAAATCTACTTTCTGGATAAACCCTAAACCCTACAAGTCATGCTTTCTTTATACTAACTTAAGTTGCCCTAGAATTTGGTGAAACCAATCGCGGATTGACACTTGTCGAGATCTTTGTTCACCATGCCACAACATTCATCAATGCTTGGGCATGCTTTGCTCACCTCGCCTCGCTAGCCACGTCTCCCTAGCCACAACAATGGCATCTCTTTACTTGCATCGCTAGTCACTCTATCATTGTTAGCCAAAAGTCTATTACTCGCTTCGCTAATCAAAACTCTCTTGCTCGCCTTGTTAGCCAAAAACCTCTTTCTCGCCTCGCTAGCTAAAAGGTTCTCATCACAATGTTATCCAAGCAAAAGTTAATCGACACTTAACAGAAGTAATACCTATCCACAGGTTCCTATCAAAAGGGACACACTCTTCGCGAGTTGTATCCTCGGAATGTGTTTATTGTAGTTTGGTTGAATTCCTGAAATTCGCTAATCCGCAATATTTGGTACTCACAAGCAACTTACACCAGTTCATATTATCTAAAAAAATAATTAAGCAACAAATTCTACGATCTTCAATTCAACACAATTAACAATCTTCAATCACAATATATAATCTATAGGCAATCTCCACAGCAGCAAGTAGAAGCATAAACAAACATAAAATGATAAATAGAGAAGTGGATTTAAGGAGGAAAACTCTGTCACGAAGAGTAAGGAAAAATATCGAGTTTATAGGGTGTTATATGGGTTTAACTACTAAAATAACACCTCAAAATCAAAAAATTTCACTCCAACGGGAGTGTTAAATGGGGTGTAATTAAAATAACACATATAATTGTGGGGTGCTAAATGTAGCACCTCCTGAAGAAAATGAGTAGGTGTTATAAATGGAGAGAAATGTAGTTAAAGTGAAGACGTACAATTGGATTTCTCCTTTGAATGGGTTTTGCCCAAGAAACCTCTTAGCACCCCATTTTATCACCTCTTGTTGGAGTTTCTCTAAGCCACCTTGACATTTACTATTATATGTAAAGGCAAAGTTGGAATTTTGATGCAAGAGACAAGATTATTATGCAGGAAAGCCAAAAAAGGGAATGAAGAATGGAACTTTAGATATGAAATCACAAATTCACAATATATAAAGAAATTAATTAATCCAATATTACATGACTTCACTAATTATTATGCCTCTCAAGAACCTATGTTTTTTTGGTAAGTCAATAACATATGTTATATTGTTATTCATACGTATAATCTATTAGAGTATATTGAATTGATCATAAATGTATATTGAATTGATAAATGTCAATCCTTTTAATTTTTTTTCTGTCAGAACAAACAAGAAAGGAATAATATTATTATTGTCCTACCCTTCAAAATTTACTTAGAGATTGCTTGCTTCCCTGTTCTTACACGTGGAAAAAATATATATATAATGCTCCCCCTATGGTATAATTCAACAATATTAATAATAAAAAGAGGAAAAACATGACCCCAAAATTAATTAACAAGAAGTTCCCAATAGGTCTAATGAGCCACAAAGTTGTGGGTGTATACATGGCCTACAAGCAATTAGTATAATTCAACAATATTAATAATAAAAAGAGGAAAAACATAACCCCAAAATTAATTAACAAGAAGTTCCCAATAGGACTAATGAACCACAAAGTTGTGGGTGTATACATGGCCTACAAGCAATTAGTCTTACTTTCAATCAAATCATATAATGAAGAAAACAAGCCTTATATGGAGTGGGACATATAATTGTAGGTCTCTACTAGAGTACTTAATTGTTTCTATATTATTTTTGATGCAAACCCTTCATCATACATATTTCTAGGCACCTTCATTGACACATTTGTCCTTCAAATTTTGCTTTCTCTAGTCTCTATGCCATGTTTTATGATTGACCAAAGAGGCAAAGATAGGGTTTTTTAGGTCCCAAAATTTTCAAAACCCTAATGGCATTTATGGGATTTGGAAGAGATTGGTTTTTTTTTGTCTCTAGACAAGATTAAAATTTTGGGTATTAATGTAGAAAGGAAAGGGAGGGGGGGACATGCTTAGATCCGCCATGAATTGTTTAGGAAAACCATGATTTGGACATGTCAGGAGAAGAAAGCTCTTGTATATTTTATCCTTCTCCCACCACCTCATGTGAAACCCCCAACAATCAACACTATGAAGTGTAAAGTGATACAACCTCCTCCAGCTCCTCCTTTGCTTGCCTCTCTCTCTCCCTTGAATATATATACATACATACATATCTTTCTTTTTCTCTCTATCAACCCCATATATATATATATATATTTATGTTTCTTTGTTGGCTAAAAAGGGGATGACATTCAAGTTCTTTTCTCTCATCACAAACATCCTAAGCCTCAAGCAACATAATCAAAAAGTTTTCCCTTCCTATAACCTTCCAAATTAAAATAAACCTAAAAAAGAAGCAATTTTGAACCAAACACATGATGTTATTAAGTCATATCTACTCCTATATATATGTTACCCAATTAATTAATCCACCTTAATTATGGTACATAATTAAAGATTTATCCCCCTCTCCATGACGTGTTTAGAAAAGCTTCTTTGCCTTGTTTATCAAGGACATGGCCATGATTAGAGAACACAAATAGAGGTTAATTAATATATTGTTTAAATTAAATAATATTGTGCAATATAATGATTTTTTTATATTTTATTAAACAAAACCAAAAACATGAATCATCATTCGTCAGTTTTGTAAATTAAGTTGACAAGTTTGATGTTAGTACATGCATGCATTCGCAATTTGCATATTTATATTATGGCTTAAAATAGAACATGTCTCTCATGACTCAATTGGTCGGCAATCTCTTTCAGTGTCAAATACTGCGTGCTTATAGTTATACATTATAGCATTGTATATATTTTATATGTATATGTGTCGTTATTTTTGTGTTCATGAAAGTTGCTTGATATCAATTTCATGAAATCTTTCTTTTTTTGTCGTCGTACAAGGCACAAAAACTTGGATTGGATCTGAGCATAGATTTTGGCAAATTCTCAGGGATTGGGCTGGGTCCAAACAAATTGATGGGTGCAAACTACAAAACCTTGGATTGGATCTGAAGTACCTTGGGACAAACATGGATTTTGAGAAATTCTGGATCGAGACTGGGTTGGGCATATAAGCCTGTTTTTGTCAAGCTCGGGTTGGGCCAGGATGGCAACCCTGAACTTGGGCCATTTAGTCAAATTCTGAATCTGACCATACTTTTGGGCCTAAGGCCTGCAGTGTACATATTGTCCTAAGAAAGACCCTCATGAGTCATGATTGAGAGAGATTGAATCTATACTTATAAATCACATCGGTGACTTACACCTAACCGATGTGGGATACCAATCTTAATACTCGATCTCCTACACTTGTGGACTTGATTATACGAGGCCCAACAAGTGGACATGGATAGAGGTCTTTAGGATCGAGTATTTGTTCTATTACCATGTTAAATTCGGATATTCGTGAGATCACCGAATAAATCTAGCCCAAATAACTTAAAGATGCATTGTCCGTTTTGAGACTAAGGCCCACACAATTTTATCCTTAAAATTGTCCTCTTGGTTGATAGAGATTGAATATTTATTTATAAATTACATTGATGGTTACACCAGAACCACTAAGAGACAAGTCTTAACAATTAGCTAATGTTTGGGGTGAGAGATTTGATGATCATCATGATGACGTCCTATATTTTCTCTTGCAATGATAAGTTAGAACTGCTGATGCAGGACTTCAGCTACGGTACAACCGTACAAGTTCATGCGGTTTATCATGATTCTATGGTCGTTTTGAAGCTTTCATGGGATAAAATGGTATTCTTCAGTGCAAGGATATGAGTAAGCTGGATTTTTCTTAGTTTAGCCAATCTTAGCTCAAGTTCGGTTTAATGGACTATTGAGAAAAAGTCTCACATTTCTAAAAATAAATATCTAAGGGACAATATATGAGCTAATGGTAAGACTTTTTTTAAAATCGTGAGCCATTAAAAGTCATGGAAAGCTCTGGAAGCCATGTAATGGGTTGAGTTTGTACTTAAGCTCGAGAAAGTGGACGGTATGTTATAAAGATAGACAAAATTTTCAAGGGAGTCCATTGGTGTTTCCGCACATGGACTTGAATCCGTGGAACTGATTGGCACTCTCGCGTTGTCAAGTTTTTAATAGTGTCTTCCGACATGGAAAAAACAATAAAGGGGAAAAGTGTTGGGAAAACTTAGTAAGGTGGTGAATTTTAAACCCGTTTTAGCGGGTGAATCACTGTAATCTATCTAACAAGAGTGGAAGCATGGTGCGCAAATTAAGTGAGGTTGCCGTGAGGACAACGGGGACCGAGCCGACTGAGGCTGCTTTACTTTTACAAGACACCACCGATTGTGAACGCAGAGCCCGAATCCCCAGCTACTTTGGAACTGGAGCCTGTCCCGCCGTCATGAACACAGGCACATGAGAGACCATCTACACGTGCCAAATGGAACGCTACAAAACAAACGTGATATTGTCAGAAATTAAGCAGCCCTAACATACATATCAAAATCAAACAAGGGAGATGAGTTGGGGTTAATTAGGAGAACAAAGAAAAGATAATTTTAAACCCATCCAAAGTTACAATGTTAAAAAAAGAATCCTATTATTCTTAGAATTTCTAATTTTTTTTTTGTTTATAATTGAATTCGAGTATGTATGCATGGATGCGCTCCGGGATAGTACCGTATTCCTACACTCTCCTCACAAATTCATTCGTGGAAAATATATCGTCTCTCCTACCCAAACCCATGACTCTGTGCAGGTGGAAAAGTGAGTATTGAAGTTATCGTTTAGTCTAGTTGGTCACTTGGTATTCACTTTCCCAACTCTACGGGATCATGGGTTCGAGTGAGGAATGCGAGATGTTTTCTTGGGATAAATTTGCGAGGAGAAGGGTACGAATGTCTGTAAAGATATCTCAGAATAGACAATATCTCGAATATATTATAAGAGTTCGAGTGAGGAATGTGAGATGTTTTCTTGGGATAAATTCGAGAGAAGAAGGGTACGAATGTCTGTAAAGATATCTCAGAATAGACAATACCTCGAATATATTATAAGAGTTCGAGCGAGGAATGCACGATAATATGTGGTATGTAAGGTTAGGTATGATATGTGGAAGCAGCAAGGGGGTGGGAGCCGTGGGGCAAAGAACATGGGTTTTGGCGGCCACACGAGAGAATACTAGTTTGAGTCGACGTCCACGTGGCAAATGGAATGAATCACATGGGTACATGACACGTGTCAAAAGGGCCGGCCTTGATGGTTAGGGCTGAGTTTCTTGGGAAAGGTACAAGAAGGGGGGCTGGCCATGCACCCTTGTCTCCCTTCCTCCTCTTCCCCTTCTTGTCCCCAATAGCCAGTTCCATTTGTAGGCCCCACGTTTGTTCTCTCTTGCCCAACTATGAATTGTGATCATTCATGGAACTGATTAGTTAGGCATAAAGGAACCTTTTAGAGAGATCATTGCTCACAGAGAACCTCTATTTGTGGACTCTTCAATCTTAAAACCATTGACTTGATGAAGCAAGCAAACACAACTCAATCATCAATTAAAGATCAAAGGGAACAAGCTGTTCACTAAAACATTATCAGTAAATTGAGGTTGATATATAGATCTCAAAAAGGCTCTCCACTTTCCATCAAAATATATGATATTGAATTGGGTAAAATTAAGTCTTTCAATGTTCAAAAAGAGGCAAGAAACAAGGGGACAAAAGCCATGCAAACAGTGAAAAAGTGCACAACACACACACATAAGACAAGGAATGGAGTTCTTTCTTGGTAAAGACAATATTTAGGGCAATGCCACACACTAGCTAGCTTTTCTTGAATTTGTTTATTCTTTTATAGTTTCCTTAAGTTTCCCTCTATAAGAGCATGTTAGTTGATAGAGGCAAAATCTTCTTTTCTTTTTCTCTCTTCCCTTCAATATGTCTAACAAGAGAAGAGCTAGAGTTTTACTTCTCTTCCATGGTGTGGGGCTTCCTTGTGTTGGGGCCCTGTATGTGAAAGTGAAGAGAGAGAGGCAACCCATATCTTCAAATTAAATTCCTTAATTTCTTTACCCATACATTTGCATGTTCTACAAAAAGTTTGTGTCTTTAATCTCTCTATGAATATGATACCTAGCATTTAATGCATGCTCTCACTATACAAATACCCACCACCTCTACAACTGCCATAACCACCAAACTAACTACCCAAAAACCTCTTTTGAGACTTCAACTTTCGACTTTCCTTAATGTCAATCAAATTTTGTCTTCTACTTGTTCTCCTTCTTTGCCTTTCTTTGGAAGCATGTTGTGCTAGAAAACTTGGTCCCCTCAACGACAAGAAGCTTGAGAAGAAGCTATATGCATCTAATAATCATAAGGTTTGTACCAAATATGCTATATGTGAACAAATTTTATGTTGATTTATACATGCATAGATTATCATGTTGAAGATTTGGCTTAGGCCCTTTTAATTATTCTTTTTTTGTGGGTTTTGTGTAGAATGATGATGAGAAGAAGGGTTTTGATTACAAGATTTCAGCACCTTCAAAGATGGAAACTTTCACATCAAATGATGATCATGATGGAGTTAAAGCAACAAAAGGGGGTGACAATAATTATAGTAGTACTACTCATGAAGAGATGATGAAGAAGTCATATCCAAAGGCCAATCCCAAGTTATTGAAAGATAATGATCATGAGAAGAGAAGTAGTTCAAGTATTAGAGCATCATCGGTTACTTGGCGTGTGCCTCACCAAAGAAGTAGAGACAAACTTCCTGGTTTCAACGTGGATTACTCACCACCAAAGACACACCCTCCTTCCCACAACTAATTAATTAATTATTATCACTTTTTTGTTCTCTTTATTTAGTCTTGCTCTCTGTCTATATATATAGTCCAGAAATCTTTCAGAGGCAATTAGGTAAGTACGTAATTAAGAGAGTAATTAGTTGTAGGGGCCTTCTTTTAATTAATGTTGGGGCACCTATGATCTTTGTTTTTTGGCTGTTATACATATATAGATATATATGTTCATGATCACATCAATATGCTCTTTATTCTCTTCCTAGCTACTTGTGATAATCATCATCATCAATGTTATTACTGGAGTTTGTCATGTTAATTTTTTCTTTTTTTGGGATTTTTCTTTGGTGTAATATGGTACGTAATGATAAATTGGCTCATATTAATGCAGGAAAAAGGTAGATAGTATTGATTAGTGTTATTACATGACACCATCTATAGGAACTTCAACTAGGTCATGATTTTTAGTTGCTAATTTCGATGTTAAAAATTCATGAAGGTTCAGGCCAATAAAGTAAACAAGTACATGCACCCACAATGAGTTAAGGTTGATAGTGATTTCGTTAATTATGTGTGGATGGAATGCATGCATGAAGGTGTAGGTTAATTAACGAGAGAAACACAAATACACACACACACATGTATGTATGTATGTATTATTGTATATATAATTTCGTTTCTCTGGTCATAAAGGCTGATTATATAACTCTCCGATATTAATTAGGCAATGTAAAGTTACACATAGAGAGGGTGTGTATGCGCGAAATAATGGGTTTTGATGATCTATTTTTCTGGTTTTATTTCTATCTGGAATTGATTAGGGTTTCATAATCTGATGAGGGAGGCAATTTGTTGTTTTTGTATTGAGAAGTAAGGGTTTTTGTTGTGATGTAAGAAGATATAAAAGACAGGACATGGCAGTTGGTCTAATAAATGAGGTCGGCCGTTATGATACGTCGGTTTTCCACAGACCACAGTCGCAGTTTTGAATTTAATTTAATTTGATGCTTGAAAACTCTCTCCGACATTGTCATCTATTCCAACAATTTTTATTTTTTTTAACCGAGAACATTATTTTTTAAACCGAGAACATCGGGTAGAATGCCTTTTGGAAAGTACATTAAACTCAAATTTGGGTCAGACTAGATACACGTAAACCCATTCGATATGTTAGTTGCGAGAGGACTAGCATAAACTACTTGAACAAGTTGAGTTAGTTAGAATCGAACTCTTCACCTCGGGTGAAATTCTTTACACCATAAATTCAAGGAAATAATCAATTAGGTTGTAGTCAAGTGGTTTATTCCAACACTTTTTATAATAAATTGATTTTTGTGTCCACAAAGAAATATAGAGTAGTAGTAGAAAGATCCAATAATCCACCCTAACTGTTGGTTCCTATACATGCATGACACATATTAGTGTCCACTCGGGTGAATATCTCGGATTATTTATATTTCTAGGTACTGAAGTGATTTCTTTTCCTCAATCAAAATATATTGTCAAAAAAAAAATTTTAACGGAAGGAGAGATTCAAACCCTGATCATCAAGATGATACATATCATTCTTATCACTTCAATCACTAGCTCGATGTATCATGACTTACTTCAATCACTAGCTCGATGTATCATGACTTAGGCACTGGTTAAACCCTGATCACCAAAGTGATACGTATCATCCTTACCACGTCAACCACGCCAACTAGTGACTTCGTTTATCATGGTTTGGTGCATCACCTAGGTGATTTTTGTCAATAATTTAGGGCGATATAGTTTCTCCGTAGAAGGAAGACTCCGCAAACACAAAACTAGTTAAAGCAAGTCTCTGCTGCAATACCTGAGAATAAAATTAGGTCCCCACGGTCCGAGCAGTCGGCAATTAAAATGTTCTACTAGATTGAATACAGAGCAATAACAAACTCAAATGAAGAAAAGATAATTAGCCACACAATCACTGTGTCGTTTTTACATTTAAATTTTCCCCTGCAAGGGAAACTTAGAGAAGTATTTTTAAGGCAACTCCGCCGATCATGCCTTCTTCAAGAGGTAACCCAGGATGATGCCAATCAACCCAATAATAACAACATACATAATTGGGATACCACCACGGCTTCTGCTTGCTTCACGCCTCAAGAGCTCCTGCACATGCACACATAAAATAAACAACAAGTAGGTCTGCATATTGCAATTAACTTTAGATTGAACTCACAAATCACAAGATCTAGGATTAGGATGGTTATTGTAAATGGGGTCAACAAGATTCTGACTGAAGTGGAGATTCAATTCAGACCAGTCAAAGCTAAGCAACAATTTCTCAAAAACAATAGGCAGAAACCATCTATTTCATTCTAACTTAACCTCTTGAAAGCTCATTTCAATCAAAGTGCAAGTATTTTCAATCAAAGTGCAAGTATCAATTGTGTTTCCTTCAATCATAAGAAGAGAAAGAAACAAAGGGATCATGGATCATGTAGACCAAAAATATCTAGTAACAAGAAGAAATTAAACTACTAAGTGCTAATTGATGATCATGACTATGGTCCTGAGACAGATAATTCTGCGACAGTTAATTTGAAATTATTGACCAATTGAATAAGATATTAGTATATTATAGCCTTAAATCTAAGTTGTAATCGAAGAACAAAGTTATATTTGGCAGACCAACTACGTGATTATAAAATTTTCCACATACACATTTGAAATGAGCTAAAATCGCTTAACAATTCACTGACAATGCTAGAAAACAAAGGCCAAAAAGTATATAATATAAACATTGATTATAGGCCCTGGTGACGAACTGCAAAGACCATGGAAACTGCATGAGCATTCATTCATTTACAAAGACAAAATTTCTGGCTTTCATCCATTCCAAGCATTACTCACAGCAAAACAGGAGTACAGTACATTCTTTCAAAAGCTTTTCAGTAATAAGGAACTAGAAATATAGCAGAGCTTTCCTTCAGATAACTATTTGGAGATAAAAATTTCAGCAAACGCAGCAGCTTTCTTTAATTTTGAGGCTTCTTGGGAAGAATCTTGTAAGAATAGGTTGATGTTATCTTTATAAGATGAAGGAGCAAACCATTATCCATATCCTTCTTCATTTCACATAACTATAGGAAGATCTAAGCGTTTAACCTACTGGAATTATCACGGGTGACGGCTAAATCAGTTGATAAGGAGTTCTATAGATGGTAGTTCTTTGAGTCAAAACAAAAGGACCAATATAACAATCATTTCCCCAGCCATCGATAGGAAAGTTTGGTTGGAAGGAATAACAGAGCCTTTGAAGACACTGAAAGCAACTTTCTGTTTGAATGGACATTGTAAGTTTAATATTTTCTCTCTCTTGAACTACAAATACTTCCTATTGTACTCTTTAGCTCCTTCACATGCATTTTCATTGAAACTACACTTTTCCATTTAAAAAATAGTGGGAAGATGTATAAGATACAAAATAACTTACCAACTCTTGCTGAAGTTTGCTGTTTTGCTGGATCGTAGAATTTTTCTCCTCAGTCAGTTTTGAAATAAGAGCCCTTGCCTGGAATTACAAGTTTTCAATAAATCATCCCAGTCCCACTATAAATATCAGTGCAACAATTCATCAAATTGTATCCAAATTAACTAGCCAATATTTGTAGACCATAAGCATTATATAAATTGTATTCCATATGAAATGATGATAACCAAAAGAATTGACCCAAGAAACAAAGGTATCAAATATCATAAACAAGTTCCCTGAACAAGGTTCCCCAATGGAGGCAGGTAAGGAAAGGATAAGATGCACACAACCTTACCCTGACATAGTGGAGGTCGTAGAGGCTCTATCCAGGATCTGAACCCACATGACCTCCAAGTAGCAGTGAACAACTACACAGCTAGGCCAAGGGTTCTCCCTTAGGTATAAAATACTATGTGTGTGTGTGTATATTTTTGAACACGTAAAGCTCTAATTTGCAAGACAGTAAACAGCATGTTTGAATAACTGCATAAACATGTTGAAAACACAAGTTCAGTACAGGCCTTTCCACAAAGGTTTCAAAGATAGCTCACTTCTTTGCATCATCTTCCAAGAGTATTTTTGTCATCTCAAAACAACATCTGCATAATGAGTATTGCATAGGAAAAGAAACCAATTCTGGAATAAAAAAATATTCAATTGTCTAATTGAAAATGAGGCAGTCTCTACAAATGGTCAACCATCCAAATTAGTTCTACAGCTGACAGATAAATGCTTTGACAAAGAAAATAGTAAGCTAAACAGACCAATGTCCATTTAAGCAAATATAGTGGCTTGTAAAAAACTGCTAAAGTAATTAATGGCATTCACTTTACATGATTCCCTGAATTGCGATCACCGAACTTCTCAAACAAAAAAGGTCAAATATTACAGACTCGTGCATATACTTGGTTCTGCTTCCTACTTCAGGGTTTGCATCATCCCATATCATTCCCAGCATGCAATCTGATTATTTCGAAGTTGTAGTTATATTATTATTATTATTATTTGAGCAGAATTATTGCCAAACAGCCACAAATGAATGGAGACACCAATTTGTTTTCAAGATTCTTCTGGCTGTTAACAACTAATACCCAAATGTTTCAATCTCTAAATATCAACCGAACCAGATTGGTAGAAGTGATTCACATGGTACACACGAAGAAAAACACAGTATTATTTATAGCAAATAAATGAAATAGGATGACCTAAGGGAGGAAAGCAAAAAAGAATAAGAAAAAAGGAAAGAAATCGCCAAAGGATCAGCTTAGAAGAGAGTGGACAAGGAGGACATCTATAGGATCACGTAATCAGAAGGCATGTAAGAATAGGCCTAAAAATAGATATTAATCAAAATAAATCATTATCAAAGCCACATAGGATCTATCTATAATATTGATACCAGTGAAAAAAAATCCATGTAAAGACATTAAAAGTACTAAGAATGAAGATGTAGCTCAATTACAGGACTCATGTTGCACCAAAATGACCACAGAACAGAATATGATAGCAGATCAAGAGACCCCGCCCCCCCCCCCCCCCCCCCGGGGTGCAAAAAAAAAAAACACACAAACACTACAAAACCTATTCTTTTTTTCTTTGATAAGCCATGTTTGCAGCAAGTTATCCATTTACTTGACTTAGAATTCACTTTTTCCTTCTCCTCTCTTATTAGGATGATGGAATAGAATGTTCATCGCATGATGTCTGGCATCCGCTGCCAAGGTGCAGTCAAATCTAAGATGCTTGAAGACTAAAATTATGGCAACTGTTGCAGGGAATAAGATAATGGTGGGGAGCATTTGTAATACCATATGAACTATATCATATTTTCAAGCTTTAACTTCTTTATACATAATCATGTTCACATTACAACAAATCAGTAACTTTAGCAGACACT
This sequence comes from Tripterygium wilfordii, assembly GCF_013401445.1. Lineage (NCBI taxonomy): Eukaryota > Viridiplantae > Streptophyta > Magnoliopsida > Celastrales > Celastraceae > Tripterygium > Tripterygium wilfordii. The sequence continues at coordinate 2,890,288 of NC_052248.1, read as the reverse complement.
ACCTTTGCCTGTCAATGGGTAACCATGTTAATAGATGGTGTAGGGAGAAGAACACAAATAGCTTCAACAAAACCCAACACAAACACTTCCAACAATAAAAAAGCATCCAAATACCAATACTGAATATGAAAAATGAGATGGATTTCCCATTCAAAAACAGAAAAGATGAATGTGATCGAAGAACAACTAAGATGTACCTCTGATGAGTGATCTTGTGGCTCGAGTCTATCAGCATGAGATCGTGAAACCTAGGGCAAAAATGCACACACAATCCAACACAATTTAGTGGTATGGAAATTTCCACCATACCCCAATTAAAATTAAGATACCAGTGCAATAATACTCACAGCCGTATATTCAGAAGCATTCAAATTCCCATTGTCTGACACCGAAGCCCTTGGAGAAGAGCCTTCCTCAGATCCTTCTTGTACAGGCGATGGCGGCCGAGGCGGAGCAACATAAAGAACCCTCAATTTGCACTCTTCAACCTGATTCCCTGTCTCCTTATTGAACTGAAATCAAAGTGCAAAACCATTTTTATCTAGCTAGTCAGAGATCAAAAAGTTACAAACTGCCACAACATAATCATTATATAATCACCATCTCTGGAGTAATATCCTTCACGGTGGCTCCAGGACTTGCCACTGCACTCTGAAGCAGGAATTTGTCCTTGCATTGCATATCAGAAGGCGCCTCCTTTTGCGCTTGCATCGTAACTGATTAACAGATGAACAGACAATTTGCTACTAAATGATGAGATAACTAATCCATTAAGCATATAATTAACGGCAGAAATAATAATTACGACAGCACAATTAAAAAACAAAACAGAATTAAGAAAGCAACTAATGATAAAACATAGCAAAAGAAGCTCTAGATTTATACCTACAACATCACATGCAGACCTCGGCAATACAATTCCAGTGTTCGGTCTAACACAATACTTCTTTGGATTGGTCGTTTTAACCTGAAAGCCCAAAAATTTCCAAAAACGGAAACATGAAAATTAAAATTAAAGTCCATATAACACTATAAAGTATAAACCCTAAAAAGTCAGAAGATTGAACTTCAAAAATTCAATTAGGATCGGAATAAATACCTTGAAAGCCACATAATTGTCGGTCTTATTCAACAGCTGTAGAGAACACGAGATCTGCTTCCTTAATTCAACTTCTCGAAACACAAAAGCAAAAATCAGACATCAAAATTCAGAACACCTTGGAATTCTAAACAAATGTCCGGATCTGAAACCAAAGCGAAAATATTTCCGCAAACCAAATTAGAAAAACAAAAATTGTTGCAGATACTAACATGGGAATTGGAGCTCTTGTGGCTCGATATTCAGAAGGTCGCCAGTACTCATCCCGATTCGAACCACGAGAGAACCTGCCACCGACGTCAACGAGCACCAACTCAAACGAGGGACTCGATTCTCCGGCGACTGAGAGATCGAAGATTCGGAGATAGTGATTCCAGAGAGACAAAACGTGGGACAGAAAGATTTGTCTTTCTTTGATTTCGGGGTTGGGGCAAATGTGCCCGGTACAGTTGATTCGATTCCAGTTAGGGGCGTTATGGTCCTTTCACCAGCAGAACCACTTTGACTGGAAAGCGTGGACTGCCAGTGCGAGGCTGCGAGCTTGAATGCTTGATGATCAAAATTCAAACCCCCATGTTACTTGCAGTAGTCTCGCACATATATGTTCCGCTCTAATTTTTTACTTTCAGATCTGGACATAACAAATGAAAAAGAGAGAAAATCCAATTTTTTTTTTGTGATGAGAGAATTCATCGGACTCCACTCCAATGGTAAATTCACGAACACATATATATCCTAAAATCATATGAGACAGTTATGTTCTAGGTCGAAATTTAATGCGAAAATACCGTTAAATCACACTAAGGTGCTAGTGCTAAGGTGGTGGATGTTAAAAGTTGTGATCTCCCTAGACATGCGTTGAGAAATAACACCAAATCATGACAGAATAGTATTAGATCCTGTGATCTCCCACGCACATATGTTAAGAGGTTCAAAGAGCTAACTTAATTGTATGAAAACGATTTTTTGTTTTTTTTTTTCCATACTACTAACCATTGCCATTGATATGTTTAGAAACAACAGACGAAAGAAAAGATTGAATAGCAAACGAAAGAAAAGATTGAATAATTTGGTATATAAGAGTAGAGGACTAGAGGTAGAAGGTACAGTAGCAGATATCCCCCAAAAGCATGCCAATTGAGGAAAAAAAATACATGCCCATAATAAATTTACAAATCTGAACTTGAAGTATTACTTCACAACTCTCTTTCATGTATAACAATGAATATTACAATCCATGAGTAGAAGTCGAAGATATTTGCTGGCGAGCTTGTGAAGTGAAACCTGCAAACCAAGCAACCCTCATAAGCTGTATACCAAGGATGAGCACCCACCAACAAACGAGTCCCCTGATGGTATGCACCATCCAGTTAGGAGCACTGAGCTCAGCCGCAAGCTTCAAACCCCTCATCAGCTGCAACACACGATAAGCCTCGTACACAATTGGGGTCACTAGCCATACTGGGGATTGCCAGTGCCATGTTAGCATCTCAGTTAGTGTTTGTACTGACAGAAGCAGAAAGTAGGGACCTAATAGAACGGCAAACGAGAGAAAAGGCAGCTGGGTTTGGAGGAAACCCTTATGGGATGCAAACAACATTATCAAGGGGATGACAAATCCAGTCACAGCCGCAAACATGTTCCAGAACTGATAGCTAAAAGGAGGCTTGCTAATGGTCGGTTTGTTCAAGTGCTTTGGCCGAGCACAAGAATCAGCCATAAGGAGAAAAAGAGTTGCACCGAGATTGAATATGCAATCAAGTCCAATCAGTGAAAGCAAGCTGGCCATGTTTGGGCCAAGGAATATGGAAGATACAGGTAACCACAGACTGGGAACCATGCCTGTAACGAGGAGAAAAGAGGGACCCAAAACCCACATTGGCAGTTTAAGCAGCTGACGTTGCACAAATGGCCCATTATTTGTGCCTGCAAGTTCTTCAGTGGCGGTTTCTGGTGCTTCAGCTATCTCCTCAGAATTCAGCCTATCAAATATGCTCGTACCTTTTTCCAAGAATTGTTCACCATCAGTTTCAGAAGGAGCATATGTAACTGGAGAAGATTCCCAAGGAGTCAATTTTGTGCAACAAACAGGGGAACGGTTGGTGTGCACATTAGGGAAATTATTAGACCCATATGAAAAACTGGATAATTTAATGCGTCTACGCGCTTGGGGAAGGCAAATATTTGATAATGTTGTCAAAGAAGCTCGTGCTAACAAGGCCATTCCTTAATTTGCAGGTGATATACTAGCAACTTCAACAGAGAGAATAGCTTTTCACTCCCTGAAACATCATAGCAGAAGATGTAAGCAGGCAGCAAAAAGAAAAAATAAAATGAATTATGTAAAAAATAGAAGACATATGCAGATACAGAGATAAGGATTTATATTCTCTGTGCACATCATTTTATCTTAAGTTAGAGAAAAACGGATGTCAATCACAAAATCCCCTCACCAAATCCTGGTAGGTCCTAAAAGCAAGTGCCCATATTCTTTACCGTGGCAATTACACAACAATCTCTTTCTACTGCTTAAGTGATGCCCAGTGCAGTGCAAAACAACGACTAGCAAGTTTTAAGACAATAACTAATGACCAAAAGTGGCAAGGTAATTAAGGATCAAACAGAATTATCCATGCAATTTGACCCCCTTTGTCCCTGCACAAAACTCATAATTAATAATTGAAAAACATATTATACAAAAGAAGCTAAATGAAAATTTAACTTCCCCTCTGATATATATAGATACATTTGATATTACACCGATGTTTATAACTGTAAACTTATAATAAACATATACAATTTCAATCATAGTCGCTATCATAGCCAAGCAGTAGAGCTAGGCTACTCCACATTTAGTATCCAGTTGTTTTTTTTTTAATCAGGACATTTAGTATCCAGGTGAGGTACAGGTATTATATCCAGTTGAGGTACAGGTATTATACATAACAATTTCAAAACGCTTATGAGAGAGAGAGAGAGAGTTTCACTATATTCCAAGGTAGTTAAAATCGCGATTTTGATCGTAAAATCGTACGATTTTACGATCATACCTATAGAAACCTAGTTAAATAGCAGTGGAATCGTAAGGGTTGTAAAATCGCACAAAATCACATAAAATCGCGAGTAAAATCGTTAAAATCGGTAAAATCGCGAGTAAAATCGTTAAAATCTGTTGCAATTGTTTGTATTTCTTTTTTCCTTTTTTTAATTTTAATGTAGTTTTAGATACATATTTGGGTGTAAAAGGAGTGTAAAGGGACCCTGTCGGACCAAAATAAAACAAAAATATGGTTCAGAAATATATCCAATAAATTTTATGTTATTTTTGGAACATTATTGAGAATTATTCTTAATGTTACAAGGTATGTAAAATCTTACGATTTTACGATTCGAGTTTACGATTCCGATTTTACACCCCTTCTCCGATTCCGATTCGATTTTACGATTTAACTACCTTGCTATATTCTCTTCTTAAACCATCCAAGTGCCTGAAACTCAGAAGAATATAAACACCCTCCATTCAAAACAAGTTTATAGTTAAACTCTTAGAAAACGACTACAAGATTCACAAGAGATTTATCAGTAATCTTTGAAACCAGCTACAAGATTCACAAAATATCAAAATTTCCAAGGAGTCAGAATAATTAGAAAGAAAGAAAGCCATGCCCCATATCTTATAAGTTATAACCCAACTTCAGTTATTTCCAAATCCAGGATACTCTACTTACGACTATGACTGCAGTGAGTCCACTAAACATCAGCACCAATCATGTTAGAGACATATTTCATCACTTTATTTATATAGTTATAGGATAAGATCTTCTGAGCAATCAATAATTCTGTCTTTTAGACAATAATCCCAGTTTTCTAACAATTCTATTTTATATGCACTTGGTAAAAAAAACTTATCTAGAAAATAGAAAGCACCCGAACATAAAATTAACCACCAACAAATTATAACCGATGCAAATGCAGTTTTCATGATGCCTAAAACGAGATAGAGAAACAAAGAATAAACCTTCAATCGTATTATAAGTAAGATAAACCAAACCATTGAATCTTTGTAATTTGTTCATCAACCTTGTCTAAAGACCCAAATCTCACAAAGTCAAAAGACAATGAAAACCCAAACAAACTCAGCTGATGCAAGTAGAGGAGATTCCAAACGAAAGACAGAGTAACATAATTGAATTTATAAAATAACGATAAACTGTATGGTTAAAAGAACTCGAACAGCTTCAGCAGAAGAACGCAAACAACAACAAACAACATAATCAGTGAACCTCAGGCGTGATTTTCCATAAGAAAAAAAGAAGATTCACCAATCCAAAAATGATCATTCTCTCTTTCAGGAAAAAAAAAATAGAGCATGAATTATGCATCGATTCGGGTTACCTCCAATTTCCTCCGACTCCGAGAGACCAAACAGGGTAAGCGAAAGAAATAACCGCGACAATTCTGACAACCATTAGCCGATAAATAAACTTAATCTGAAGATAATAACCTCCATAAATCAGTTAATCGGAAGAGAATGAGGGGTGCATAAGAATTGCTTCTTGGGCCTGCAATCGCATTGTAAAACTAAAACATCAGAACGATTGGCCAGACTGATTTGGGCCTGGAGAATGTGGACTGACTTGGGCCTGGGGAATGTGGACTGATTTGGGCCTGGGGAATGTGGACTTATGGTCCTTTAAACTTTAAAATTTAAATACTATTATATATATACAATTTTTTTTTCTTGGCATTATATATATACAAGTTATCAAGTAGAAGTATCCACTCCCATCACATACTAATTCAACTTTTAACAATAATTAAAATTAAATATCCAATAATTTTGAGTTTTTTTTTTTTTTGAAATAGGGAGGAAAGATTCGAACCTTAATCATTATGGTGATACACACCATCCTTACCACTCCAACTAATGGCTCGAGTGTTAATAATTTTTGAGTTGCTAACAAGTAAGAACCTTCTGATTGTAATATGACAAACCATTTTTCAAATGACTATTAATTTCTGGACGATACTATTAAATAAAATGTAGTTACATAAAAACATTGCCCTGAACAGATCATCAATACTTTTGGGCAAGATGACAATATCACAGGGAAAGCATCATCTTGAATTACAAAAAACAGTAACCTTTTTATTGTAGACAAAACATCAGTATATGAAAAGTTCAGAAGATGAGATTTATTTCATTGTTGGCAACTGGTATACATCTAAAAGAACCTTCTAATTGTAGAACTGCTAACAATTGGATTCTACTCTTCAAAAATACCATATACTCAAAGTAACAGATGGTATGTCTACCTGTGCAGCTCAGAAATCTCAGCTCACATTAACAACTAGCTATGCACAACAATTGCTCCAAGTGATTCAAATAATCACTGGTCATCCTCTATTCTCTTTGACATATATAAACCTGTAAAAGATATAAAACCAAATTTCATCAAGCTACTCTTTCTTTCTGAACAAAAAAGTACTTGTAAGCTGGTCTCCCACCAAGAGGAAAGTATAAAATGAGTAGTTTTAGCAACATACTCAAATGCCTCGTGAGTTGAAACACATGAGGGCAAAAGAATGCATCCAGTAGTTACAAGATATCTGCCTTAACTTGCCAAAGGAATGTGCAACTGAAAATCAAGAGTGGTCTTAGATCTCATCTGAGCATCTAATTGTCCAGCTGTAGGAGATGCCTTTTTTTAATGGCCTGCTGTAGGAGATTAGATGCCATAAAATAGTTGACGCGGTGGCTGGTTGCCCTTCTCCTGGACTGATGGAATGAAGACCAGGTTTCAGGAACTCCATGAGAAATAGAGTTAAGAAGATCTGACAAGAAAATGAAGACAGTTGATGGAAAAAATTCGACCTTATAGTTTTGACAAGTTAAAACTGTCCAGGAATCCATCATTTTATCAAGTAATTTATCCTATCATCTCAGTCGTGATAATCTTCTACGCTTTCGGTTCTTCTTATGCACAGTGGCATTTTTCATACTGCTCCTGGAGCTAGATGGAAGAGTCAGATTGGACGCTGGTATGCCAACGGATGTTCTGCCCTTCTTTGAAACCCATTTCAACTGCATGTTATTTACAACTGTACCAATATCATTCGTGCTGTTCAGTTCAACAAGTTGTTTAATTTGATCAAGCATCTGGTGGGTCCAGGCAACTGACAGATCTAAACCAATCGAGTCATCCATAGGTTTTTTCAATAAACTCATCAATATGTCTCTGAATGACCGAAAAGACATGGAGGGTTGATAACTTTCACCACAGATCATATTGGCCTTGATGACATGTTTGCAAAGGTTGCCCTGCATCGACCATGCACAATCACAAAAAGAAAACTCTGATCCAGGATTCCACACAGTGTGTGTCAGACTACTGTCTTTTTTACTAGAGACCTTTGCAAAGAGGCCGTCCTTATCATCAAAGGTAACAGCAGAATCAGGAATTTGTAGTGCTCGATGCCATGATGTAGAAGCAATGTACTCTTCCTTAACACTCTGAAAAGAATCACTTTCATCAGCATACCGATCTAGCCAATAGCTCGAATGCAATTCAGTTGTCAATTTGTGCACCAACCAATCAACTCTCTGGAGTGCACCAAGATGTGAGTCGTCAAACAGTTTGGCTTTCAGCTTCACATGATAGGCTTCTATGGCACCGGATGCCTCTTGGCTCGCAAGCGGAATCGTTCTTATTGTCGAAAGCCACATTTCTGCCAAAAAATAGTTTTGTAAGAGTCAAAACATGGACATAAAAAATTGAACATCATAACAGTACTAAACTGAACTAATTTAAAACATTTTTGAGGCAACTTCATACTGAATGTGTGTGTTTTGTGTGCGGGTATATTTTGAAGGGGGAGGGGAGGGAGAACCAACCAATCTTAGGCACCCAAGAGGCCTGGAAATATTCTATGAAGGTCGTCTGATCAACAAAATCCTGAATTAGTTCTTCCAAGGACACTTGAGCATCAATTCCTCCCCATATGCTGTACACTAAATTCCCTAAGCGCTTGAAAACCTCACGCTGGACTTCAACATTGCCACATCGTTTAACAATATTCCTCAACCATGACCTACGGACTCGCCAAAGGGAAAACAGGACAGGGCATGCAAATATATCCCTGAAAGTTGTGTAAATAAGCACGTATGAGAATGTGCAATATTCTAGATAGCAAGATTTTAATTCAAGCAAAAAAGTAGAGGAAAAGCATCACGCCTTATGGGGTCAATCTCAGCCGCTGCATCATCAATCAAGAACATACTGATCTTCCATCCAGGCTCTACACTTCGAGCTCGATCAAATAGAGCTTTCATCCATTTAGCCACATCAGGCTTCGCAACGCTACGTGTGATGATCCATGCAACAGGGAGTGCATGTTGCCTTGAATCAAACACAAGAAGTGTACATAGGGGGTACTGCCATTCAAACAGATTGTCACATAAGTATTTATTCAGTTTTAACTTTTAACACAACTCAAGTAAATAAGAGTGAAAAGAGAATACCTTGAGTCTTTTTATGCCAAATGTTGAATCAGCTGCAATGAGACTACGGTGGCCAAACCGGATCATTTGCTGCAACTGCCATTCAGTTTGAATACCTAAAATGAAAGGATCTGCTTCTGACGAATCCTGATAAAAGAATATGGATTTCTTATTGCGTTCTGCCCACATCCGAATGCTGGCTTGGTCATCAAGATCCAACTCATGCGTAGACCGTTTTATAATCATTCCAAGTTTTTGAACGTACTGGGAAGCAAGGCTATTGACTTTTGCATCTGATCCGCAATACCGTTGAATACCCTCAATATGTTTCTCTAACACGTTTTCTTCAGGAATACCAAGATAAATCATCGACATTGTTTGCTGTTGAATCTCATTACAGATATATGGAATTCTCTTGGCACCCGGGCCTATGGCATCTCTGTCAAGGGGCCCATGGCAGATAAAACCAGACTTGTTTACATGGCGCCTGTTATGATAGATAATAAGTGCAAGCGAGGGACGAGCATACAGCCGCTTCACCGCAAAATGGCAAGTACAGCCTCGCATGGATTGAGGCCTAGCAGCACGATTTCGGGTGTTGAGCCGATATTTTCTACTAGGTAATACACTTCCACCTTCGCCATAATTTTCAGGACCGAAAGAACACCAATACCTTTGTGGATAAACAAAGTATTTAACATAGAATGTCAGTATATTGCCATAAACTGTCAAATTTCAGATACAGTGTTCAAGCTAAATTGAAATTTTTTGCTGGTACATATCCTTAGCATTTGCGAATTCGACAGTGGCCAAATTCTAATATGCCCAAATTTTGGAAAGCGAAGAAAATTCAAATCAGGAATAATACATCAAGTTTATTGATTAGGGACCAGATAAAGAAAGCACAACCCAAAACTTGGTGATTCATAAAACATCAGATGCAGCCTGCAGGGGCAGTAAGAAATATCACATAGATTGTATAACATGGCAGGAAAGACCAGTTATACTCAGCAGAAAAACAAAAAAACAATAATAATAAGTTGGGGAAGATCAATATAAAGTATGCTAGAAACTTACAGCCTATAGTCCAAATATTCATCATTCTTGTACTCCTTCAAGCTTCCCAGTAAACGCTTTCTTGCCCTTTCAAGATGAAACTGTGTTGGACATTCTACATTAGAGCATTCTCCAATTATAAATGCATCAACGCGATCATAGGTAATGAGTGCCACATCATCATGGTGCTCAGCTGTCCCAAACTTGGTCCAAGTCAAGTCAGCAGACGAGAAGTCCTCCTCTGGTGGATCTTGCACTGGAAGGTCAAGTATGGATTCAACAATTTCCATCACAGGTAAATTTTGACCCTGTTCGTTATTGAATAAAATTCATATCTATTCCCATACCTGCAAATTAGTGCAAGGGTGAAATGATAGAAATGATTCTACTGATGAGAAAGAAAAACAGCATAATGAATTGATTCCTTTAGAAATTTCAATCCATCATTTATTTACTGATCTTCCCACCAACAGACAACAAGATACGAAGACACCACAAGTTCCTTCTCTCTTTTTCCTCCCTTCTACTATCCTGTCCCTCCACTGTTCCATTTCTCCTCCAAGCAAAGTATCACAGTTTGCTCCCCTGTTATCATATTTCCATCAATTGAAACCCCATCCGTTTCAACAAGCAGCATCTGTTGTCCACAAAGGTAACCTGAATAGCTCTGGTATCAAATCATCTCTTCACCACAAACAAGAACTTAAAGAAGCTCTGAAACCTCATTCCACGAGCACCTAACCCACTAGTGAAATCTCTTAAACTCCCACTCGTTAAAATTTAATATTTTAAAAAATTAATAAAAGGGAGCCTTTTTGAATTTACCCTATCTTAGATTACAACTCTATCGAGTCTGGGACCTCATTGGTGACCACTGCTTATAGAAACAGCAACTCAAATTGTGGTTTAGGTTAATGCTGGAATGTTTTCATTCGAAAGTTTTCAATAATTTCTTCAACAAAAGCATTTACACATGAACAGACCGGTTTAGTTGTCTCTATTGATAGAAAGCAGCAAAAGCAACATAAACTAATAGTTAAACACTGAAATGAAAAAGAATGACAGATAGTTAACTATACCGGGCGGAGAGAATCAAAAGCACGAACGGGGTCCTCTTGGTCCAAGATAATCAAACCATCAGTGAGCGTAACGTAAGCAAGCATGAGAAATTTTGGTGGTACCAGTAAACCGTATGGGTGCGGCGATGGAATCTAGAGACGAAGGATTCGCAGTATCTCTACCAAAAGGAGAAAAAACCCCAGCGCAATTCGAACGAAGACAGACCACTGAGAGAAAGCACACCAGAGATAACTTAGGGTTTTAGGCTATGGAGCAAAGCTGGGGTTTTGCAGAAAGAGAGGCGGTTGGGACAAATTGAAAAATCAGAAGGTTGAGGCATGCTATTATTCTTTTTTCTTTCTTTTTTATTCGAAATTATGACTTTCTTTATTCGCCTAAATTAGTAAATTCTCATTTGATATTATTTCTTCTCCTTTTTTCGTGAGAATTCAATATATCTCTTAATTTAAATCTAACACATTATGGACATCATTTACGCCTTTTGGAATGTCTAAATTTGTTTAGACAACTAATTAGAGGTGACTCGATTAGTAATCGACTAGGTTAATCATATGTGTACTCAATGTTCAATTTCAATGAAAAACATATTTGTTTAGGCGAACACTCTCATTACAAAATCTTCTATTCTTTTTTTTAATATGACGCAATGCATTAGATATAAGAAAGTTAATGATTTTGAAAATTTCTTCAAAGAGCTTCATATCCTCTTTGATACGTAATTATCAAATGGTGACCCTATCTACACATCTTATATTGTAGCATATATTGTGGACAATTTATGCTGGTATAAAATGATAGCATATATTGTTGTTGAAATGTTGGTAGGTGTGTGGTTGTACTTTTACTGATAACATATTAGTGTTAAAATTGTTGTGGCAAATTACATGTAGGGGTACTGTGCATTTACGTTGTTACAGATTTAAATAAATAGGAAACAATTTATAATAATAATAAAAAATTTAATTTAATAAAATAAAAATAAAAGTTAGATATTTTTAAAATATGAAGCTTACGATTTATTTGTTTTATTTCACTATTATTTATAACTCCAACAGAAAAAGAAAAATTTTAAAAAATAAACTCAAATAAAACGTCGTCGTCTTCTTCCTTCTCCCACCTACTTTCTACTTCTCTCATTCTCTGCGATTTTCTCTCTACTTCTTCTCAATCGTTAAAAAATAAATAAACATAACAATGAAAGAGTAATTTAAAGAATAAATAAACAATGGAGAGAAGAAGAAGTGTCGTACTGTGCTTGAGGAAGACACAGTGGGAGTTTGGGGAATTGTGCAATTGTGAGGATAAATTGGTCAGCTCAACACTCAAATGAGGATAAATTGGTAATTTCATGTGAAATTGTGCCAAAATGGTTTCAGAATTGTCCATTCAAGAACAATTTGAAAATGGTCTAAAAATGGTGTTGGAATTTGAGCTTCAATATTGTTGTTTGGTACACAACTACAATATATGGTCCAACTACAATATATGGTCCATTAAAATGGTGTGCCAAATGGGCACCTATTCTATCCATACATACATAATTGAAAAATGTAAATTTAGAGAGTTTATGACATTCTCATATTGTGACATCATTTTAAAGTCTCCATATCTACATTAGGTACATTAACCAAATCATGTATATATACATTAATCAAAAGACGAACCTAAGGGTTTTGTGCTCATTTATGACTCTCTTTGTGTGGATTTATATATGATTATTTGATGGATTTATGTACAATCTCCATATATACATTGCATACATTGATCAAAGTTGTGTATCACAAATGTTAATGTATCGTATTAATCAAAATAAATATAGAAGACACATTTATCGTATTAATCAAAATAAATGTTAATGTATGGTATTAATCAAAATAAATTCGTACAGACCCATGGCTCATAATAGACAATATCTTTAATGTATTTGGGTGAGAATTTCAACATACTCCGGCAAGTACCACCATATATAACACAACATTAACTTGTGAAAATGTGTACTGAAAAATAATTAATTTCAAGTGTAAATTTGATTCAACCCATTAGGCTTCTCAATTTGATTCCCCAAACTTATGAAAATGTGCACTAATTTCAACCCAAAGTGATTAAAAAGTACAACAAACAGGAGAGACAATTACTAGTTACTTCTTTAGTCGTAATGCAACTAACAAACTCTAAATATCCCTTAGCCATCTTTGATTGCTTAATGTATCATTGCTATTTGAGTACTGCTATATATGTTGTGTGTTACTGTGGCATGATCACCAAATCCATCAGAGAATTGGTATGGGAGAGTTGAGTTGTAATGAGTGAATGAGATCAGAGTCTGGTAAATTCAGAGGAGGCAAAGAGAAGTGACTGTAAGTAGAGCTGCCTCTCCTAATCTCTTGCATTGTCATTAGAGCTGCAACTGTGTTCCTGAAAATCCCATCTCCAGCAACTGTAATTGCTTCCTTTTTTTCTCTACTCGTGTCTTCTTCCTCAGCTGGGAAAACCGCATCAATGGTGTTTTCACATTCCTTGACAAGTTTTGACACAAGATCAGTAATGAAGAATGGTTGCTGCAGAACTTTTTGAATGAAGGGCAACCGCAATAGACCGCCGGTTCGCTTGTCATACTTCTTCAAAATCTTAGCCAGTCCTGCAAAAGTGGTCAAATGCACATTGACAATAACTTGAATTGCAGGTTCTGTGTTAGGGTTCATATGTTCATTATATAAGGGCATGAGTGAAATTTTTGTATGAATAAAAAACTCAGAAGGTTAAATTTGGTAGTAAGTTAGAAATGAAGAACCTGTGTAATTCATGTTGCTGTAGTTCTCTAAGAGAACCATTTCACCATGGAAATTGACAATGTCTTTTCTAATTTTCTCCATTTCTTCTTTATAATCTGCTTCTGAAGGCTGATTTCCATTTGGGCCCCAAGTATCAATCACTCTCTGGATCCTTTGTTGTAATTCCTGCATTCATTGATACTTACACTTTTTCTAGTAAAAGATAATTTTCATTCATACTTATATCAATATCTATTATTGTTGTTGTTGATGAATTGCCAAGTATTTTCTGAAAATTGCTGAATGATACCCTTAACACATGCACTTCTTCCCCCTAATAATAAAAAATTAATATTATTTGTAATTAAAGACTTGTATCCTACATCGATAGCTTTATCGATGTGATGCATAAGTAAAGATCTTATCTCTCACAATCAATAGAGCCCTTTTGCGTACAAAACCATGCAAGCATTAGTCCTAGAGCGGACAATATCTCTTTGAAGCTATCGATGTGGTGCATAAGTGAAGATCTTATCTCTCACAATCAATAGAGCCCTTTTACGTACAAAACCATGCAAGCATTAGTCCTAGAGCGAACAATATCTCTTTGAATTGTTTGTGTTAGATTTATGCGATTCTATCACGAGTATTCAATTTATAATATTTTACGTAGAAAAATATTTGTTTGTGTCGCGACGCTTTTGGGGGTTCAATCTTTTGCTAATCTATTTCGGCACGAATGAGAGAACAAGCATATTTGTGAATAAATTCGATACGGTCAATACTATCGAGGCGTTACCATTGTGGTGGATTAATATAACGAACTTTGGATGACCGAGATGAAACTTGCCAACTCTTTCGGTTACCAGAAATTCTAATCCCCTATAAAAGCATTACCACCCAATCCACGTAACAAACAGAAATTACAAACGGGACCCACATTTCGGAGTACAAAATTCAAATCTACAAAGACAAAGAAAAAGAAAAAGAAAGGTTGATCGATGATTAATTATCATAATGAGTAATTACCTTGTGCTGGATAATGAAATCCTCTTCTTGTTCCATGAAAAACGCATTGAATTTGTCGATCTCATTATTCAGCAAGTAGACGAACTCCGCCTCTGATTTTCCATACTCGAGCGATTCGTTCAACAATGGCGGAGCAGAAGAGATCAATTTCACCAGCTTCTTCAGCTCCTTGTAGGACAAAAACTTGTCTCGCCATTCCGGCAAGCTCTCCTGGATTTGCTGCTTCAATCTCTTACCGAATTTCATCGATAATTGATCGACCTCTGCTTCTCTCTCCGTTGTCTGGAAGTGGAAGTAGAAGTAGAGCAGTAAAGAGGGGGATTTAATAGCAAGAGAATATTAGGGAGCATATGCTTGGCGTGATAAAGAGTCGTTGAAGTAAGCAATCGAATTCACCAGCATATTCCTTCTTTTGTAGTCGTCGTTATTAATTAAGACCGAAGCAGTGAAAAATGACTTGTATTGTGGGCCACTCTAATGTTACACAATGTTTCTGGGTTTTTGGGTGCACCCAGTGATGACGTGTGTAGACTCGGAGTTTATTCATTTTATTTGGTATTTATGAATAATATTTTTTAAACAAATAATCATTAATTACAGTGCAACGCAACCAGGTACTTACTAGTTTTTGGTAGAATAATGTTCGAGATTCCTAAAATCAAAATATCATCCTTACTTTACCCTCAAATTTACGTGACATGTAAGTAAAATAACCATTCATTATAAACATAAATATAAGATCACTTAACATCCAACACTTCACCGTTTCGTTACTTACAATATTAGCAACATCTCCCTCAAGAAATATACGAAACATGGAGCTTTGATATAGATGAAAAGCATTTACAAGTGCAACAGCTCTAAGCATGACATCCACCCCTCAGGATTCTTTATCTAATGGGATAATCAACTATATCATTTCATGGTTTAGTTTTGAATTAATGCATTTTTCCGACAAGTGATTTGTTCCTCATGATATTTGGTTCTCATTCAACCTTTTTTGCCAATCCAACAAGAGTAGTACGAGATAGCTCATATAGTGATAGCCCATGAGAACCCCCCAAGTCTCTTAAATGAAATTTTAAAACACTTTAACCCTCAAAATTCATGTTAGGTTTTTTAACTCTCATATGTATGCATGGTTTGATCAATTAGTATTGGAATGATATTTCCTACATCTCAACGCAAGAGGGGTTATTATTTAATCTGGTTATCACAGAATGCCAGCCAAATCAAACTGAAACTGCAAGGACTTCTCCCAAAATAATTTCTCCAGCAACAGAATCTGCAGACATGAAGGATCTCACATATTTGAACCTACCACAGAACTAAGATTCGATCTGAGAAGACAGCATCTAACCTGCGGCCAAAGAGCAGCCAACAAAAGAACATGCATATGCCGTAGCTGACACTGGCAGCCGCACATTATCAGCACCATTCAAAGCTGCCAATAGAATTGAATGAAGCCACGAGCTGCAAATTAAGGTTGTATTTTGATGCCATGTCCTGAGAATGAAATTGATGTCAAGGATTCCAATGTATCACAACGACGTCATTTCTTGTAGATTAAAAGGAACTATAATCACAGAAAATATGTAAAAGCTGAATCGCATATAATGTGGAATGTTATTCAAATGAGTTGAGTCTCACAGTTCTGGTGAAGCTGAGTTTCAGTTTCTTTTCTAGTAGGAGAATCAGATTAACTCGAGCAATGGGGGGCAAGCCTTCATGCTTTCTCGAGAGCAGTTGCTCAAGTGAACATATTGATCATCCTTTTCCCAAACATCCTTTAAATCCTAGCATGCTTTCTCGCGTGCAGTTGCTCAAGTGAACATATTGATCATATTTTTCCCAAATATCCTATAAATCCTAGATCATTCTGACAAAAATAAAAAACAAATCATTAGTTCATCATCATCCGAGCCTTATCCCAAACTGTATATAGCTTGCTAAAAAGGTGCCAGTTACAATGGGAATATAAAATAAATACAGGCACAGAGAAAGACAACTGGTCGTTTAGAAAAAGTCTTGCTAACTGAAAAAATAATAGGAGCATCTTTCTTCTCCCTAAAAGCATAGGCTTTTAAAAACAGGAAGGAATTTAATCGGGCTAGTTGATCAGTTGCAATTTGTTCTCTTCACGGCCATACAATAAAGAACGTCAAGCAGGAAGGAATTTAAGAGATTCAAATGAGCTTGGAAGAAGTAACGTGATGATAAAAATTGCATGCATTAGTTTGACAAAATATATCTAACTTTATTCAGTGGACCACACACCCATACCACATATATCATCAATCCTCAAAAACTAATCTTAACAATCAATGCCAACAAACCCTGTTGAGTTCACAAATGAAGATCATCTAGGATATCCCCCGGAAGATGGCAATCCAGTTTCTTCTTCAAAAAAATAATAATAAATAAAGTTCAAGCACAACATTATGACAAAAAGCAAGTTCTTGCATAATACTATGATCCAATGTCTTAAGAAAGAACCATACCAAACTCCTGTCATTTGCCAAGAAGTTCAAAGTGGCAAATAAAGCAACAAGTACAACCCAGCATACACGTTTGAGTAAGATCCAAGCCAAAGGAAGAATATTAGAGTAAGAGCTGAGTCCTCATAAAGTTAAATGATTCAGTACAAACAACAAACGGTACGCTAACAGGAATAATAGAATTGTGTAGCATTGTAGACAATTTATCATATGAATGGCCAAATGAGGGGAATGAGTAATTTACAGTAGATATTTACTAATGCAGAATTAAAGCACTTTGAGAATACGGATAACATTGGAGAAACTGTGATTAAATTACCATTATGGCATCACCAGAGATGGGCTGTACCTGGCATGTAGCAACTTCTAAAAGAGTAAAGCTACTCCAACTCTGACGGAAAACCCAGTAAACACAAGTTCTCTTCTTGTCAACTCTTCATCTCAACTCAGACTTGGGTCACAACAACAAATGATGTTGGATTCTAGTAATAATATCAGGAGATTACCCACTTGCAAGTGTGCTCAATTTTTGACAAATTTTCTGTTGTTCAGGAATTATTTGGACCATCGGCATCCTGAGAAAGTTGAGCCCGAGCGTCATGGTCACTATTCCAATAGAGGGGGAGAAATGACGTTGACTTGTCAAATATCCATTCTGTCAATTAATACAAAAACTGCAACAATAAAAATAGACAGATATTAAATAAAAAGAAAAAAAAAATTATAAACCAAAAGCATAGGATCATTTAAAGTAGAAAGTACAAAATTTCTACATAATTTTGACTCAGAACTCAGAAGTGTAGATGCATAAATCCATAGTTCCTTAAAGACACTAAAATAGTTAACATGTTGAATTGCTTGTACAGAGTATTTTCTGGAATCAGTTCTCTTGTATATCCTAAATAAGTAAGGATTATGCTTTCAAGTTCCATTCTAATTGACAACTAAAGCGCAACTCGAAATTACTATACACAGGAAGCACGTCGAACACATTAGAAATCCAATAGATTGACGTTCCAAAGCACCATATGACTTGTACTTCAATAGACTTGGAAAGGCTCAGCAGTTACCACAATTATCATAATAGATGGTGGAAAAAGATCTCTATATTAACACGTGGACAGAGTATAAGGATTTAGTAAATTAGTAAAGCATGTATTGTTAGGAAATTCATGGAAAAAGTTTAGAGAAGGGGTTATGCAACAGTAGTTGGAAGGGTAGAAAATTAACACCTAGAGAAATCATTCCAAGGACAATAAGCATTTACAGCTGAACACTAGTAGCTTTACAACATGAGGTACAGAAAAGATGAGGTATGAGTTTCACTACCTTCTACAGATTTGGACAACGTTTTAGCCAAAAACCATTAGTTTCTCAGCTAATTGTATGAGTGTGACGCAAGTAGCTAAAATAAATTTTTTAACTTCATTGTTCTGTCGTATACGTATATATGATGTATCAACTAATCTAGTCATCATGAAGAATATTTACCAACAAATATAATTTAATATGTTATGACAATCATCCAAGATATAGTTTGCATATTATGATGGCCACTTACGTGTCGGAGCATAGCATGAGATAAATAGCAACCACAATCAAGGAGTAGAGTTTCTGACTCTTGCAATCCAGACTCCGAAAAACATTCTCAATCTCTGTTGATTAACTGCAGGTTTAAGCAGCAACCAAAAACTTTTCACCTATGAAAAAATGTTGAGTTGAAGATTAAGATTTTAGTAAAGAATAACGGATTGGTTAAGAAAAGATAATTCATGCATCTTTGAACATAAGGTGCATGTATATATCAAGAAGCAACTGTGTGTGTGTGCGTGTCTATATCATGCACTAAAAAGGAGAATTCGTAGCTACCCCTTTTCTTTGAATGAAGAGAGTATCTTTAGCAACCCTTGGAATAAAAATTGTGCGCCTTTATATGATCAATCTACTTATCAGCAATCGCTTTTCCTATGCTTATTGTCAAAGCAAGTGCAAAGTTAGTATCTTCACCAGATCTGTAAGAAACATTTTATGTTGCTTTTAAAAGTACCTTCCAGTCTTCCACTCACATAAAATGCCTTAAAATTTTCTTATGACAAATTTATGCTTGCGATGATTTTTGAAAGCAGCCTGTATGGTGGCAGCACTGAACTGGTATCACCATCATCAGGAAGGCAAGTGAGCTCAGTCTCCAAGATAGAATAAGCCTCAGAAAATGCCTGCATAACATGCAATATTTTTCATTATCAAGATTTGGGCACTTAACACAATCCAGGCTGCTGTAGTAGCAAACTTAGGGAATTTTGATTACCCGTTCCCAACTATATCAATTCCTCTAACAAAATTAAACTAAGACGATTACCACCAAAGACAGGAAATACCATTCTTTCTCCTACTTTAGCACGGATTACACCCTATAGCCCTTCTTTTGCACATTTTTTTAATCTTCGATTGGTCTTGAAATTTTCACTTCAACTTCAGACTTAAGGTTCCATTATTGCATGACCCAAATGACATTGTGCTTGCAATTTAAAGCCAAGAATTTCTATATGGGTAAATGATAGTTCATTATCAGCTGATAATAAAATCAATTGGGCATACATAGGCTAACCTTGATACACTGATGTATCCGAAAACAATTTCTCCCCACATTATTCATCGGGAAAAGAGGATCGTCAATGTGTATTGGATCAATGCTACATCATAAAGGACAAAACCATCCAGACATGAGAAAAGAATAAATGTTTAAGAAATAACATACATAAACAAGTAAGAAAAATTAAGCCAAAGTTCCATTACCTATGACCTCTTTCCCTTTTTATGTACACTCCACTCCCCTGTACTGAAATACGCATTTGGCGAGGATCAAAAACATTCCTATAATTCAAAAATCCAACCATTTTAAAAATAATATGCAACAAATAAAACATACATATCTAGTTACAGGGCGCACTCAATGTATATGACCATCTTCATCCATGATAGAGATGAAGACGAACCATAAAATCAGATTTTGACTTACCCAAAGAAGTAAAGGAAATCCATCAGAAGGCTTCCAAAATTCTGCACAAGCACATAGAAGTTACGACCAGCCAAATTTTTTTGGATAATATAATAATTATCACTTTGGTATGAATCGACAACTAATAGTTAACTAAGAAAAACTCTTCCCCTACATGTCAACATGAACCCAGCAGGCTGATGCATTCAAGCAGACAATGAGAAATAGCGAGAAATGGATAAAAGAACATACACAATGCGTTCACTGCCATACCTTGTCATCAATCTCAACATCCCTCTACATTGCATTGGGAATTCAAGGAGCATTTGGCATTCATGAGTTAAGGAATTAAGGAAACAAATTTAAATGCAGGAACTGGAGCAAGCCCCTTTATGTATAGACAAATCACAAATGGGCTTCACCAGGGGTAAATTCCATTGCTGCACTGTGCGTGTAAATTAAAATGTCATGTGTCTGGTGCTCATCTATGCTAACGGCTACAAGAGAAAACTATCAGATGTGCCATGGATCCAAAAAAGTGTATGTAAAGAGTCTATTGTTTCACTTCCAGAAGATCTCTTTCATGGCAAATGATTTGCCTGGCAGATAAGATGCAGTTTCTTAGTTTCCTCATTAAACTACTTCAGTAAAGAAATACTATACGTCACAACTCATGATTATCATGTAAAGGGGATGATTTAACAGTACAATAAACTGAAATCCCAGTACACTTTTTCAACACAGAAAAAAAAATAAAGAACAAATAAAAGAGATATCATAGTTCTGCAAAAAATAACCATGTAAAAGCATAATTTTTAAAAACACCAATGTCCAAAACTTACTTGATTAATAGGTTTGCCAAGATGATGCACATGCTGCAGAAAACGTGTAATCAATATCACCTACAAAACATCAAAAAAAAGTGCATCAAAACTACACGACAATAATGAAATATCAAGGTAACAGACGTAGAAGGAGAGAAAGCAGTTCACTCCTGTCTGTAATTAGTTCAGTGTCAGCGAAAAAAGGAGGGTGAAAACAAATTCTTCTGAAAAACGGAAAAAGAATTTACATAAAACGGGAAAAAAATCAATTGCAAAGAAAACATGAGCATGCAGAAGTTCTAAAACATTTTAACAGAGTTTTTCCTCCTCTGCATAGAGTAACGGACCTTCCAATTGCATTTAATTTGCATTAAGATTCCAACAGAGCGGCAAAGTAGTTCTAAAAAAAATCTCAAATCAAAGATTAGGTTTCACTTAATCCTGACAAGTGGGTTGAAAGAACTGAAAACAGTTTCATTGGTCAAGGAATGGGGTACAACAGTAATTTGTGCCTGATGCCTCAAAGAGGAGAAACAGTTTAAACGAACGACTAGAGCTGCTGAACACAAGGGTATCCTGGATAGTAAATTTCACTAAAAGGACAAACAATGGACAGTTAAATTGACAACAGAGAAGCAATTCCGCATTAAGGGAACTAGTCAAAACCAGGTAAAAGCCGGCTAACTGAAAGTTGTTTAGGAAAAAGGTGAAAAGCCACAATAGCTGCAAGCGAACAATTTAAAGTGCCAATATAAAATTCAGAAAATTTGAGCTTGGGCCTGGCACAAAATCCACATAAATTGCATTGCCAAGCCAAACTTACATGTTTCTTTTGCATGCCTCAACTCTTTCTATTTAATCTCACAAACAGAAGAATGAACGGTCTCAAAAGCTATTTTAAGTCTAAGATAAATAAAAAAATAAAATCAAGTTAGGTCAACCAAATTAAGTTGGAAGAATCGTATCCACCTAGACTTCACACTTAATTAAAATTTGCACCATGACACTGATCCAGGCATTTTTCCCTTCAAAATTATTTGGCTATATATTTAATAGTAAGCCAACAGTTCAACCAAGAACCTATTCCAGCATAAAGTGAACTGGCAGCCTTTGTTTATTCACTATTTAGTTTAACAATACCTTCAAAAATAAAAGAACAATTTGGCAGTGCAACTAAAGAAACTCCCCACCCAATGCAAGAACTAAGGCAATGCACGTAACTCACCAAGCAATAGGAACTTAAGCCACCAGAGTAGGATCGGTCCAGGCTACGATCTGCCAGGAACTGTTTCAGTACCAAAGCAAGAGGTGTGGCAGCTGGAAATTGCTCCGTAAGCTCTTTGACCTGCAAAAACAAATTGAACTTTTTAATTTTTAAGTTCAAATTATTCAGCATTCCAAACTTCATTAGAATAACCATTAACAAGTGAGGAAAATGAGAACAGAGTTTAATTGAAATATATGAAAAGTCAAAACTACATCAAACTTTAGAAACTAATTGAAAATATAAACCACCAAAATATTTGAAACACAAATAATACATGAATAACAACATATATTTCCACAAAGAACTAAGAAACCTACCACAGAAGCCAACTTAAAAGAAAATTATATATTTGGCAACACTTTCTTGGCATGGAGTACAAAATTTTAGTTTCAAAAATAAATTAAGGAAACAATACATAAATTATATAAGCGCGAACCCTTGGCCTAGCAGTTAGGTTGATTAATAGAAAGTTAAAAACCTATATTTTACAGCTTCAAATCCTGTAAACATCATCTACAAATATTACAGGGCTATGACTGCACACATTTTTTTTTTCCTTATTTGTCATTTTCAAATAACAGTGCTTGGAATTTCATTTCTATTATTTTTACCCTTTTCAGTTAATAAAGTTTCCAAGTAAAGATAAGGGTACTGGTGGTAATGATTTTAGTCTTTTACTATTATTGCATGTAATATTAGCTGTTTAGACTCAGAGTACTGGCACTGGAAAAATCCACATCTAAGGTTAATACTCTTGGATTGTCAGTAACACTAAGTTACAGGAGGATACCATGGCGAGTAAAACTATAATTTTCAAAACTATTTGACATGAAGATAGAATGATGTGACAAACATTTGATTTCAAGTTGATCTTTTGATTCCTGTGACCTGTAGTAAAGTAAAGATGTGCATAATGTAAAAGTTTAACAGGACATCATTTTTTCGCATGACACCAAGCCCTGAGACCCTGTGAGAATTTGCCACTCCCAAGTTAAGCCTTTTAACTGTCCTATCATGTTACCATATGAATCCAGGATTGATTGACAAAGGAAAAGCCTCAAATATTCTCTTGCTAGACTACCAATAGCCTAAAACTGAGCAGAGGTAAAAGGTAAACAAATATCGTACATGATACATACACACATATATATGTATGTATACATATACCTCACACAAAGCTTACCAGTTCAGTAGTTTGAAGTCCTGTATGTGACGGGGACTTGAAACTGATATCAATGCGAACTGACTTCACATCATCTAAATTATCATCATTGCTCTGAGAGCATTTTGGTGATGCAGAGTCTTCAAAACCAGTTGCACCGGAGAGAGTGTTGTTGTTACCATTGTCACAAGTCAAACAAGTTGGCTCCTCCTTTGGTGATTGAACATTAGAAACAGCAGAGGCAATCAAATAGCGGGGAACTTCGACCATAAGCATAATGATAGGTATCTGCGGAAAAAAGTCACCAAGTCACCAGTATACGAAACACATATAAGAAACACCATCATAAAAGGAATCAAATACTAACACAGTTCAGAATGATAACACTTACAGCAGTATTTTCCACGGTTTTAAGAGAATCAGTTTTCACCCACTCCTGATTAGCAAGATACCTGGCTGCATGCTGAAATACAGATGTAGCAAGGTATATCTTCTGAGATAATATGGTAGCAAATCAATAGAAAAAAAACAACATAATTCCATATCAACTGCAAATATAACAGTAGACGATATAAACTTAAAAAAAGAGATTCCAAACAGTTTCATCCGGAGAATCAAAAATATGTTTTGCAGGCAATATAAAATTTGACAGAACGCCTTTATCACAACTACTTAGCACTGTAGTACCAGTGTCAAACATACTATGTACCTGAAGGCAAGTTTCTTTGATACCATTACGGCCTTCCAAAATCCCAGCTTCTTTGATTGGTTCCTAGAAACAAATGTCAGCATATAAGTATCTGCCCAGATAGAACCAATGCAATAGGTAAATGTAATTTCAAGTAAACACCTATTTTAACTCTTACCAGATTCCTTACTGGAGGAAGACAAACCACTAGATCCACATCACTGGTTGGAAGTGCCAAACCTGTTGCATTTGAACCAAAGATATTTGTCCTTGACCTAGGCCACAATACTTGGAGAGACCGTGTGACCCGCTTGACTGCCCAATTAATGTAAGGTTTCTGACCCATATTCTCTGCAGCAACCTTGGGTATCGTGATGCCATAAAAACAATCAATTACACAGTGATGGCCTCAAAAAATGGCAATAGAATCTCAAAGCAACAGAATCTCAAAGCAACAGAATCTTATTGGATATTATACTTGAAAACCTCCCCAAAATAATAAAATAGAAAGAAGAAGGAAATCAATCAAGCCATCTACCTGCTTGCAGAATGAATCAATTTCATTATGTAGGAGACTGTACATCAGGGAGAGGGATGCCTTTCGAGTAGCACACTGCAATTCTGGTGGTTGCAGTGGTAATGCCACATCTGGCTGTAATGCAATATTACAAACAAACACATGCATCAGTCAAACCCCAAAACATATTTAAAGGGAATAAGGTGGAAGTTATGCTTACATGTTCTTGATCTCGGGTTAGCTGGGACATTGCAATAAGGCGATCTTGCAGCAAAGATCCAGAAAGAGGCTGAATCATTGTGCAGCCTGAAAGACTTTTATTCCTCCAAGAAGGCCAAACAACTTCAGCTCCATCCACACGTGTACAAGCTTCCTCCAAGTTAGTTCCCTCATGATTCCAACCTCTCATACCCCAATGCCTTGGGCTGGAGCTCCCAGATCTAACTGTAGGAAAACCCCTATGTTTTCTAGAGTCACTCACAGGAGACGGTGGAGGCAGACGCGGAGCTCGTGGAACACCAAGAACTACAGGTGATGGTGGGCGTTTTATCCGTTGCTGCTCCCGCCTACTAGTGGGAAGACACGGGCTTTTGTGATCATGATTACGCTTGAAATCAGATCTTGATCCTTCCCTTGATAGATTTGGTATAATGATAGGACGCAAAATAGGATAGGGGAGTGAATCTCCCGGCTTCCCTTCAATATCAGCAGATATATTAGACAAACATCCTGAGACATCATCTTCTGATACAGCATCTATTGTCGTTGACGAATGCAGCACTTTGCCATGTACATCATTGGCTGGCGCCACATAACCAAGTGCTTGATGTCCAGGCCCCAAAGGATCAAAAGCAGAACAAAAGGAAGCGGCAGTTGGTGAAGTCAAACCATTTGTACTGTAAGAAGAAGAAAAGGCAACCATGTCATCAACAGCCCTCTTCATATCTGCTTCACGCCAAGCCCATGAGCTATCATCAGAACTAAGTGAAGGAGGTCGAGAGAAACTTGTTCCCGGATGATCAGAGGGATTCCAATACATCACTCCGCCGCCGAAGTGCTGATTGTAATCTATCCCAGAAACAGCATGCACCTCAAATTCTTCCTCAGATAGCCAGTGGCTGTCACATTCCTCAGCTAATTCCTGCATATTGGCTAGTTCAGTCAAATCCAAAGAATCACCAGAATACTTCTCATTGTCCAAGGCTTTCATATAATTCTGACCAGAGAAGGTCGGCTGAAAAGCAGACTGCCGCCTCGCAATGAACCCAGGATCATAATTATAGGTAAATGATGGAGCCAGGCCACAATTATTTCGAACCATTGGAGGCCAATCCAAACTCATTGGCAATGGCCTAGGGAAAATCGGACTGCACCCAACTTCAATGCGTGCATTTCTTGCCTGATGCATTGTGGGTACAAAAGGTTGGCGAATGTGATTATGCCAGTTGTGACCAACATCAAGATGTAATCTATCAGTCGCAGCAGGAATATGTGGATTGATGGACGGGAAAAAAACAGGTGCTACACTAGGCCACTCATATGAAATAAATGCAGAAGCACTTGTGTGTCCAACTCCAACATAAATATTTTCAGTCTCTTGCTCCTGAATCCACAGAGGTTCCTCTTTTCTACTCATAGCTCTGACTGATTTGTCCATAAAATCTGCTTTTGTCTCTAGTTTAGTCGAAGGAAACAAATTATCTAAGCTGGCATCTACATTTGTGGAAACACTATCAAGCTCCAATGCAGGCTCAATGGCAGAAATAACATCGCTGTCGATGTTACAACTTGATATTCCTAGCCTGCCAAGTGTAGTATGATTCTTCAGAATGCCTGAAACCTGGTTGTAGTCTGTACCCCCATGACATAGATCTTCAGTAGAACGACATGAACAATCTTCTTGGATGCTTTCAGTGAAAATATACCCCCTAGGGGGTTCCAAAGAAGACCTTCTAACACTTAAATGTTCTTCAACGATGTTGCCAACATTAAGCTTTTCATCAGATACAGTCTGGACAGTCGAATGGGCAGATGCAGCCTTCGCTGCCTCGGCTGCAGAAGAAACAGAGGAAGAGGGGCCAGTTGCAACTGATTTTGTTGAATTTTTCACTTCAGTTGGATTTTTAAAACCAGAACTTTTACTTTTCTTTTTTTCTTTCCTACACTTCCTTGCAGTAGATCGTTCCTTTCCGACAACCATTCTTTGGTCATGTTCCTGATGACAGGGCGTCAGTTATAATCTATTTAAATCATTAATAAAAAAATTATTATCCAAATTAAAACAAGCAACCATTTCCACTGCTGAAAATGATGTCTCTCTTTGACCTTCCTTCCCATGAAGTGTACCATGCATCTCATTGGATGACTCCACCAAATCTTCTCTCTCTTTACATGCCAATCCACGTTCAAAATCCTATGATATCATTTAGTAAATAAATCTAATTTTCTCACAACAAAAAAGAAAACATGCCAATGTACATACATATTATAAAAATGCTTACTACTAGAAAGTTTTCAACAAGACAATACCTTGAAAGGTTTGTCGGACAAAAAGTCATCTGCACCTGAACCTGCCCCAGGATTTAGCTTTTTCATGTTATGGGTTCTCCCCTTCTTTTTCTTACTGCATGAACTGAGCTTTTCTTTGGATTTAGTAGGCAGAGACTTAGAATTATCTTCTTCAAGAAGTTCGATTTTCATGCAATCAAGTGAAATAACCATAATTAATGCTCTCATTTTTCTTAATACACAATCAGAAGTGGTACCAAGACATCCCAGTGTCGTGAAGAAAACCTTCCCTATATTATGGTCACTATGCCAACATGATGACACAAGACTAAGGACATCCTGAAGAACAATTAATTGATTAAGAATCTCGATGAGGGCCTTCGATTTTCCATGACCAGAAGGAGGCTTAATTGATAAGCCAAATCCAGTATAAGCTGTATTTGTCACAGTATGGCTTCGTGATGAGTCTGAACACTTATACCTCGATGCTTGTTCCACTCCGGCACTAAGGGACCACATCTCCTCCATCATAACAGAGCTTTTCCCCTTTGAAATCTCAAGTGTCTGAAAATTAGTTTTTAGGACTTTTAAGCCATGTTGTCCATGGAAAATTTTCAAGCATTTGAAAATAATAATTACTTTTCTCATGTATTACAGTAGATTTCCATTACATTTTCTTATCAAAAACAATGTATACTGTAGATTTTCCCGTTCACAATCTCACAGATGATAAAATTGCAACCGAAACAGAAATTTACAGCTATTTAGTAACAAAGGGCATGAAAATTTGAGGAACATCTTATTGAACACGAAAAGATTTCAGTACTGGTAATAATGGGAGGGAGTGAATTCAGAATTGAACTTCTATTTCTTTAAAGAAGTTAAAGCTGCGGGAGGGAAACAAAAGCTAACTTAATCAATAATGTAGATTGCTTCATGCAACAAATTTTGAAGGACAACAACATAGAAGATGTCAATCCTGGGCCCAAAATTTACAACAATCAAGCAGATATCATCCAAACAAATACACAAAAGGTAAAAGCATAAAAGTCAATAACTCAACAATCTTCAAAATCGGCAGTAATTTGACTTACCAAGTTACAATGCAGATGAACAGAAGTTCCATCACCATGGGGAAAAAAATCAAAGTTTACCAAAAAAAAAAGAAGAAGAAAAGGTATCATGCCTATTAATTTGATTTAAAAGGCCAATTATTATAACAGGGAAACAAAAAAAAAGGTTTCATTCGAACACATTTTACGAAGTATTCTCCTACATATAAGAAATTATAGTAAGAGTGAATATAGCATTAGATGGTATATATTTCTTCTTTGAGTTCCAAGCCACTTTGAGAAACAGTCAAATGTCACCCACAATTGCATGAAGTTAAATATTTGCATCTAGATTTTCACAATTATGAAAATTAAATGTAAATTCAACTTTCAAAGCCAAATTGCAAACCATAGAAAGACAGGGAAGAAAAATCACACCCACTAATTCGAACCACACAAGAAACCAGGAAATTAAAGACAAGGTTAAAGGATAAACAACTAATTCAACAAAACTCCTCAGTTTCAAAAATGTAAAGCAGGTGTTTGGACAAAAAAAAAAAGAAATACAGAATGTTCAAGAGACAATATTTTTCATTTTTAGAATATTCCCTTTTTACATCCAGAACAAAATTTACTAACTACACCATTTTTAACAAATCATAATGAGCCCCATGTCAATTTAATATGCATACCAATTCCAACCCTATTCTAAAAAGTAAAAATTTGAAACTCTTCCATTCAATGGCATATCTAGAGATCTTTTTATGCTTGACTAGTGTCGTTTTGATACCTTGAAATTGAAATTGTTTCTGCTTTGTTGTTCTAAATTTCATTCGACCAGTATCATTGCTTCAAGATTTTACATTATTTTCACGTAGTTTCGATAGCACTGAAAGAAGTTTTTACAATCTTAAACGTTCAACCTGTCGAAAAAATTATGTGTAACAACAAATTCACATAGAAATACCAGGAATTTGGCAGCTTTCCCCAATGCCACAGTTGAGAGCTTTCTCCTGGTTTCCAAATCCAACTTCCTCCACCAATCCACACATCCTTTCTTCCTCCAGAATACATTTGCAGCCACCCCTGCAGCGATGACTTTCTCTTTCAACTTCACCCCCCTTTTCTTACCACCACTACAGCTCAACCAAGCTAATCTCAAGGCCACCTCTAATCTACTCGCCACAAAATCCTCCAGACTGTAATAACCCTTGTCTTTCAACCATTCAAGTTCCACCCAATCTGATCCCAATTCGCTCTCCTGACCCCTCAAAAATCGCCCATTGGATACTTTATCCATTGCAGCAACGAAATGATCTACATTTTCTATAAAGTCCTCACTCACGGTCACAGAATCAAGACAATTTATCGAACACGAACACTCCTCGATCTTTTCCCCTTCTCTCGAGCCAAACAACCAGGTAGACTCGAAAATCAAGCGCTCAGACTCATTTGACTCGGCGACTCGAGACAAAAGGCCACGTGACCTCTTATAGCAAAGGCTTGGAAGGTGAGGTGGATCAGATGAGGGGATATCTGGGAGGACGATGAAGACGCCGCAGCCTTGTGTGCGGACCTTTCCGAGCATTTGAATGAGGAGCTGCGTAAATTTGACGTCGACGGTGGTCAGGTGAGCCTGGCGTTGATGGACGGTGAGAGCAGAGAACCATTTGAGGATCGAGGCTCTGTAATTAGAGTTAGGGTTCCGATTGCAGCCGGAATTTAGAGAATGAGAGTGATAGAGAGAGATGTGAGAGGCGAGCGAGTCTATGAGTTGCTTCTGAGTCAAGCGCGAGTTGGCGGTGGTGGATTTAGGAGGCAAATTGAAGGAATTAGGGTTTGATTTGTACATTCTGAGAGGTTTCAGGAAGCAAGAGAATCACGGGGACTCGACGAGAAAGGAAGGAGAGAAGATGATGAAGAAATTGCCTGCGAGGAAATTCCGGGTCGCGTTAGGCGGGGCTTTGGGTGGCAACGTGGTTACGACGTCGTTTACGCCTCTATCTATCTTCTTTCTCGTTGAAAATTTAGGACACTAATCGGCTCTGTCAAATAATTAATATGGCATTTCGGAAAGTAATTAAATACTTGGACGGTAATAACTAATAGGCATTTGACAATACTATCAACAAGAAGTCGTTCGAATCAATGAGATGTGACTCGATTGATAAACGATTGAATTTGACTCTAATAAGAGATGACTCAATCGACAATCGATTCAGTTAAAGATATGTATGTTCAAGTTTCGATTCTAATGAGAAAACATATTTGACAATACTCAATTAAAATCTAATTCAATTTAGTACAAATTAAGATATTATCTATAAATAAGATTTCGATATAGTTAAAAACAGCTATCAATTAATGACGATATAATACGATTTGGTCCAACAATCAAGGTTGTTTTTAGTTAAACAGTAGTTGGGCTTTCTTAATTTAATCACGTGTAAATATTTTCATCAACAATCCAGACCAAAAAAAAACAAGAAGAACTACAACTATCAACAAATGCTTGAGGAGTACCAATAATCAAGGTTGTTGACAACAATAAAATTATTCTAGAACAAAATCTATGTCCCTGGGAGGACCCTTCCAAAGTTTCTCCTGTAGATCCACATGCTTGGGGAGCTGACTTGCTGAGGCCCCTGAGAGAATCATAAGAATGTTATCTCTGTGTTCCATTCCTGCCCATTGACAGGCAAGTTTCATGTCAATTGTCAAGACATTTCAAAATAATCCTGTGATTAAATGTATTTGCCACCATTTCTGCTATGCAAGATCAAGTATTCCATAAACGCAATCATGGATAGGAATTCAACAAAAACTGAAGAAAGAAATGAAGAACTGGGGAAAAGTCTAGGAATGCTAAATGACTACTACACTGTCCCTGGCAGATAAAAATGACGACCAAAAATTTTGTTTCTGAAAGAGTTTCACCAAAATCAAGTGTAGCATAATGAAGAATCCTATACTAAGCAACGCCTCTTCAGCTCTGACATTCTGAAAACTGGGCTGAACAAAAGTTCAAACATGGTGTTTGAATCCTCCCCTGGTTTAGTGTTTCAATTCGTTAAGAAATGAGTCTATTATCTTCCCAGTTGAGTTTCCAATGTGAATTTTCATTATGATGTGCATTCCAGCAACTGACCCAACATATATGTGCTCAAATAATATGGAAAGTATGGTGAAAATAAAGAAAATATATACTGGGAAAATAATCAAATTGATTCGCATGACGAATGAGAGACGAACATGCACAAAATGGAGATAGAACGAGGAGCAATAGCCCATTTCTAATCCATGCAAGAAAATACCC
Organism: Tripterygium wilfordii; assembly: GCF_013401445.1. Classification (NCBI taxonomy): domain Eukaryota; kingdom Viridiplantae; phylum Streptophyta; class Magnoliopsida; order Celastrales; family Celastraceae; genus Tripterygium; species Tripterygium wilfordii. Next base: position 2,858,922 of record NC_052248.1, on the reverse strand, counting down.
AGTAGTTACATGTCAATCATAAGGGCTGTGGCGTGACTGGCGTCGTCCCATGCTCATCCTGCAGGTATACTATCCAACCCCTGAAAGTTATGTTCTGAAAGACAAGAATGGTTGGTTGATTTTTGAGATCATGGAGAATTCTGAGGTGGAAACGTCCATAAATATTACCATTGTTTATAGACCTTTGATCAACGCTTGGGTTGATAAACCTTTTCACTTCTTTCTTCTTTGTCTCTCTTTCCTTCTGGTATCTCTCTATCGCCGTTTCCGGCAGCTTTTCTGACCGGCCAAGAGGTGTACTAGGTCGAGCACATTCTTACTCGCGGTGGTCTGTACCTTTCGGGCTTTATTATGGTCGAAATACAGAACGGTGGTAAAAACTTATGGGGTTTTGATAGTGTGTCAGTTGTCGGAAACCATGACCGGCCGGATCGAGAGAGAAACGGAAAGGAGAGAAAACGATGTGGTATAGGTAGTCCACAAATATTCTCTTGTACGGGTGTCCGAATAAGAAAACGGCTCTTGAGATGATACCCCCCACAAAGATAATCCTTTTGTTCTGCAGCAGTTGCCTCCATGTCCATGGACTATGTTTTCCAGAAAAATCAATGGAGATGAAATTCATCCTTTCATTGCAAATTGAGAAAATGGCTACCACAACTCCACCGCACGTGCATCATGCATTTTCATAATTAAGTTATATCAAGGGTTGCAGACTTGCAGTTGAGTATGTGCCACCAATAATCTTGGCAATGGCAAGAACATTAACCCTTTCTGAAATGATGAAAACGATTCCGATCCCGAACAATGATTTCTCGGCCAAACTTACGGGAAACATGCTTCATGAATGAATGGCAGTCCTTACAAATTCAAAGGTTCTTCATGACTCTTACGATTCTTCTATCATCGAGAATGCGAAGAGCAAAAGCAACTGCAAACTTGTCACTCTGAAAACCAAGACTGCTCTTTCTCTTCCTTTTCAATGTCATGAAACTACGAATCCTCTGGTTTCCTTTGATTTGGGATTAGCATCATCTCCTGACAGGAACTCATGAACAACTTGATCCACTACGAGAAAACTATAGCCAGGTCTCTTACGAATCCTCTTTTCTCCCAGTCAAGTTCTAACCTCGGCCTTCTCAGACCATCTCTACCAACTCTACCATATCCATTAGATAAAAAAGCACATAATCACCATCATGATAAGGGTCTAGCTCATGAATTCTATCCTTCACTTTCTCTGCCAATTCAACATTGTTATGCCGGACGCAAGCCCCAAGCAAAGTCCTCCAAACAACAACATTTGCTTTCAGGGGCATTCTCTCTACAAACTCGAAGGCTTCAAAGATTGACCCAGCACGACCAAGGAGATCTACCATGCAATCGTACTGCTCAAGAATTGGTTCCATACCATATTCATCCTTAATACTATTGAAAACTTAACTTGCCATCCTTCCTCAACAAGGCCACCATGACTATTGACTACAAGCCATTAAAACTCCAATAAAGGTAATATGATCAGGCAACAAACCACATTTCATCTCCAAAAATGCTCTCAGTGCTTCCGTACTGTGGCCATGCACCGCAATGCCGGTAATAACTGCCGTCCATCTCAATACATTTCTCATAAGGCATTTCATCAAACACTGATTGAATCGTCAACTGACCCACATTTTGAGTACATGTCAATTAAGGCAGTACCCAGTGAAACAGAGTGCTTCAACCCATTCCTCCGAACAGAAACATCAATCCACCTGCCCAATTCCATTGCTCCTACGCTCGAAATAGCAGATATGACACTCAGCATCATAATCTCATTAGGCTTCACATTGGCCTCAAGCTGCATAAGCTGAAACAAAGCCAACGCTTCATATCCAAGCCCATTATTAGCAAAACATGCAATCATCGAAGACCATGATACTAAATCCCTTTCGGTCATATCCTCGAACACCTTTACCACAATCTCAACCAACCCAAGACACCCATAAAAACTAATCAACCCATTTTGCACATAAATGTCGGAGTCAAAACCTAGCTTCACAACAAGCGAACGTAAACCCAACTTGGTTTGGAGGCGCGCAAGGGCCTTGAGCACCAAGGGGAAGGTGAAGTGAGGAGGGGGCATGGGCTCTAACGAGGGTGTGGTAGGCGATAACATCGGGAAAGGGGAAGTGATGCTTTCAGAAATGCCTTGAGTTTGGGATTGTAAAACTGCGAGCAACCATCATTTGGGTAAAATAAAATAAGCTAGGTTTTCTTAATAAAAAAAGATGACTGATAAATCTGGCCAACCTGATATCATTCAATAGCAGAGGCAGAAGTTTCAGCAGATTCTTCTGTTGTACATATGATTTTTAAATTTGCCAATCATAATAGTAATTAGATTGAAATAGACAAATGGATATCACATAATGTTCCAAATGAAATACTTCCCCTGGGCTTGAAGCTCAAGCTGTTGAATTGATGATGAAATTCCTGCAAAAAGAAAATAGCCAAACTGAAACAACAGTTTCTATATTCCCAGAACTCAGACCATCATTTAGGATTATCACGTCACTGAATTCAAAATTTCACTCACCATGATGAGCCAGGTTCAATGTAACAATAAAAAGTAGTGTGAGAGTATACCATGTATTATATTCGGGTCTTCATTCTGACCCTGGTTCCTGCATATCATCCTCCATTCCTGGCTGTGCAACTAGACCTGAGGAGCCAATATCACATTCCGGTGGACAAAAATCTTTCTCAGATACTGGTTCGGAAATAACTTGCTGGGCACCTAAGTTGCTCTTCTCCGGTGGTACTGACACAGAGCTGTTGTGGCAAAGACTTGCGTCCTTAGCGTCAGATACCGGATTTCCATTCTCTGCTTCTTTGTTGGCTGTTGCAGCGGGTGGAACGCCAAGTTCCGCTGATACAGGTTGCTTCTGATTCATCGCGTCCACCATGGCTGGAATTTTGCTCCCAACTTCTGGTGTTGCTTGTGATCCTTGACTTTGAGAGTTAGGGTAGTGCTGGGTTCCAAAACTAGATGCTGACATTACAGCTGGTGCTGGTGCTGCAGCTAACCCTTGTACCTGTGAGGCTATGAACCCTGGTGTTTGGGCTTGAGAAAGCACATATGTCAATAGCTGAGTCAAAACAACCTGTGGGTCATTAACACCTTGTTGAACTTGAGGGATCGATGATGGCTGTGTACCACTGAAGTTGGCAGGATACAGTGCTTGGAGCCCTGCTTCTCCATATAAAGCTCGATGGCCATGAAATCGCTTCAGATTAGATAGATGTTTTTTACCAGCCAAATGACTGTCAAAAACCACTTTTGACTCGCACTTGATGTTGCAAAGTTCACAGATGAATGGAATTACTTCTTTGGGCTTGGGAGGCTCAGCTGGTCTTCGTCGCCCTTCATTATTTCTAACATATTTACCCCCTCGTCCCCCTCTGATCTTACGCTTGAAACCACGCCCTCGTGCTCGAGAGTGATCACTAGGCTTCCTTTCAGGTTCTGCTGCTGAAGCTGCCATGGGTACTTCCAACTTCTCATCAATATCTTTCTGCTGTTCAGTATCCCTTACATTGTCATCAACACTAGCTTTCAAGGGTAAATTTTCAGGCAGTGGTTGTTTCTCCTCAGATCTCTCAACCTTCTCAGGCTCGACAACTTCAGGTTTTGTTGTCAAAATGGGCATTTGTACATCCGACTGTCCAGGTACAAGCTTGTTCCCATTCTGTAAACTCTGATGTGCTCGCAAATTCTTCTTATGTCGCTTACCGTTCTTGTGCTGCTCTAGGATTTCAACTGTGTTGCAGTCAACCCTACAAATTTCACACCAAGCCATACGTGGAGGTGGCCAGAGTGGAGCAGCAGGCACTTGTGCAGGAACATAAGCTGAAGCCTGCCCAAGGCCCAGTGCTGAAGGTGGCATTCTAGCATTAGGACCTTCAGCTGGTGCTGCAGCAGAATTTGATGTTGATGCAGCACCATTTGAAGGAATGTGCCTACCACCACCCTGGCCACGTCCCCTGCCACGAGAGGGGGTTGCAGAGACACTTCTTTTGGATCCACGATATCCGAAATGGCCTCGGCCACCCCCTCGAAAGGGCTTTCTACCTCCACCCCTATGTGTAGAAGGCCCAATCTGCAGATGGTATTCAAGAATAAAACATACCATAGAATGATCTAGTTGCTTAATACTGACATCATAAGAATCTCAACTAAAAAGACAAATATACATATAACTCGTGCAAGCACGCATACATACACAAAATACAAATCAAGCAAAAATGATAGCAACATTATAGTACATAGCTTATGTTACATGTTTGGAACCAACAACATAATGTCTTAATACCAAAAAATAATTGGGGTCGGCTGAGATATAATGTATGGAATTACAGGGATTAAAAATCCGGTCTCTTGGGGTAAGGATAATGTGGCCAACAATTCCAACAAACAGTCTTCAAAGAAACGAGATTTCGTGTAAGGTTCTACCAGAATTATGCCGGCCCCTTTGTAAAGATTAACCGTCTTGACCATTAAACTGAGGCTACCATACCTTAGGCTCCATTTGGGTCAAAGTTCCTATTTCAGCTTCTAGAATTGACAGAAGTGTGTCTTGAGAAGTCCAGTGAGGAGACACAGTTTCGCTTGATAAGGCATTTTGGTAATTCGAATTTTGAATTAGAATATGACAAAATACTGTGATTCACAACTTCTTAGTGCACAATCTGTCCTATTTGTCTTTACACAGTTTTCAGCATCACCAGAAAACTGAAACTCCAATCAGCTTCTCTCAAACACATTTCAAATGCATTCCACTAACTCAACCATCATATATAATGCAGAAAATTGTCATCCTCTAAAGACCTGGAGCTGCTCCTCAGATGTACCACATCTAACAAATGTAAAATGACTCGGACATTTTTGCAAACACTGGTTTCTTCACAATTCATAGATCCTCATGTTCCCTAGACCTATTTTGTGTCTTAGCATGGCATCTGCTATCCACTAAAATTTTAAACTCATCATTCCTAGAAGCTACATATATGACGGTACTTGTACTTTCTATTACACTTGTGAAGCAATCAACAGTTAATAAAAAATCCTTCAAAATCATGTCTTGAAACATAAAATGACCCAAAAGTAACTTCCTTCCAGAAAATCTTCGAACATCAAGGATCCATCCCAGAAAGTCAGACAGCACAAAGGTGCAGGGCAGTTTAACAACCATGACAAATGTTAATCTTAAGGCTCTGAACAAGGAGCAATGCTTGCCTAAGTGAGAAGAAGAAAACAAAAAGACCTTGTTCATAGCAGAATAGGCGTGAAAGATCAACTTAATATGGAAAGATCGTTCCTAGAGCAGTTGTGAACTTCACCAACTAGAAAATATACTACATGCTTAACGTTGTGAACCTATAGATTTAGTTAAATGTGCTAGGGAGAGTTAAGCAGGGGAACAAGGGTGACTTAACATGAATGTACCACAGACTAAGTCAAATAATAAAAGTAAGCCCCGAAAATTGTTAATGAGAAAGAATGAAATCACTTGATTGTAAGAGCACACAACACACCTACGTGAGGTCTAAAGCAAACATAAAAATACATAAGCATGCACCAAAATATGACAGCAAGAAGCACAGATCTAACATTCTAACTTCTGATGTAGACTAAAATACAATTGACCTCTCAATTAATCTGGCTGCTTTAAACTCGGTGGCCAACATAACAAATCCTCCCCTTCATCTTCTGGAAATAAGGGCAGAGATTTCAATACCTATCAGCTCTGTTGTTTCAATGATATTCCCACATGAGCCTGGGGAGCACAGCTGTATGTCTACTCCAACAATCTTTGAAATTTCAAAATCATGCCAAACAATTGCAGAATCCTCAACCCAGCTGGAAATTGGTGACCAAGAAAAGAAAAGAAGAAAATCTGAAGTTAGGCAGCTAATAAGCTGAACCACAAAACCAAGTAGCTAGCCTTTTGAGCTCCCTCTACAGGATCAAATGAAAGGTGTCTTGCTTGAATGGAACTCGATCAATCTCAGCCTAGCTGCCCTTTTTAGACAGTTTGGTAGATCACAAACTTCCCTTTTCCCTCACAAATAAGGGTTCTAAACGAGGAGCTTCCCAATTGAATAGTTGAATACAACATGCTCCCCTTTTATAACCCTTATATTATGAACAAAAATGTAATATTTTGCAGATTTGGGCAAAGTGACAGGGTTGCTTAAGCTCGGTTCATTGAGGATATGGAAAGGCATGTATATGAAAAAATCCAAGCTCAGGCAATCTCTCTCTCTAGCAGCCCAAATCTCAAAACCATGAGAAGAAGTGACATCCTCCAATGAGATTTAGCAGGGGTAAAGAAAGGAAGAAGTATGATGTGTTGCACACTTGCACGGCAGAATAAACACAGATAATATTTTCTTTAATGATATCAAAGACAACATGTAAAAAACCTTATTTATGCAAACTGCAAATCAAATACTAATCGATAGTAAAAGCACAAATTTAACAATTACACCGAAAATTTATCAATACATACCTAATGTCTTGTTATATAACCAGCCACTTCAACTTAACAAAGCAAATAGACAAATATCCCAAATGTATGTCACAACAAACATATGCATGCATATACTTCAAATCTTCGAATGAGACGAATCGCAACAATGAAAGCCCTAACCTCCTGTTGAATAGCTCCCTGTGTTGCAGTCACGCTCCCCGCATACTGTGTCATCGCAGCCGCTGATCCCGAGTTTAAACCACCAGGATCCGAGCCGTGATACAGCTGCTGCTGATTCTCCACAGCCCTTTGTGCGTAATAGGCATTCTGCTGGTCCTGGGTGGGGTCGTACGGGAGAGGGACGCCGGGCGGGTGAATCGGATCATTTCCTTGGTGGTAATGGTGCGAGTAGTCTTGAGGAGGGTAATACGCGTGATGTTGTTGAAGATGATGATCGTATTGTTGATTGGTATAGGCATAGTAAGCTTGGGTTGCCGTTGATGGATCGTAAGATTGAGGATGAGAAGGATCGTATGGCTGGTACTGTTGATACTGGTAATTCTCCGAAGAGTAATCCATGGTTACTCTTCTGAATTTAGGGATTGAATTGCGCTATGTACAATACTACAAGTTTACCCCTCTCCGTAGCTGTTCTTATGGTCCTCTCGCGATTTCCATTCCGTAAAATCGGAGCGATGTGAGTTGATTTGCGTAAAAATGAATGAACGGCTTTATTTCCCAAATCACAATATTCCCATTTTAAGAAATGCCAAAAAAAAAAGGAAATTTGGAATTTTGAGGGAAAAAATATGACATAATTTATTTGCTTTGGGTGTTAAAACTTTTTTGGATAACAAGGATTTTCCGGCAACATGTTCACTGAATAATTGGACCAGCTCAAAACTCGGACTGCCATCTCAACTTGCTCCACACGACTACAATTGACTAAGCTGAAACTCATGCGGAAAATAAGCACAAGCACAGTTTAGGGTAAATCAATGTACAAAAGTGTCACTTTATACCTTCTCATTGATAATGCAAAAACCATATGCAGATCTATGTAGTCATGGGGTCCCAACAAAAAACCTGAACTCCCATGATGAGCACTGCCTTATCAGTTATCACCCATGCTGCTGCGATTAAGCCGTCGACGACAAATACAATGAGCATAAGGAGAATGTTCAACTATTAATTTACAACCTCCTCCAGCAGTCTCTTATAATTTAGCCCCAAAGTTACTACCACTCTTTTAAGTAACGCTTTAAATGAGAGTTGGGAGGCATATCAGATAGTGATGGCATACCAAGTGCTGCTCCCATTCAGTTCTTCATATAAGGATTACAAGAATCATTAATACTTCTGCTCCAGGATGCAACTAGTCAGGAATGAGGCAGTGAGTTATTGTCATCTAGCATGCCGGTTGATTTCTTTTGTACGACATTATCCATGCTAGGAAAGCGATGCATAGAGATTGATGGCGGTGATGTGGGTGTTGGTGTAGATGTTGGTGGAGATGAGAGCGAATCTTCTTGCGTATATATAGGAGGATTTTCATTGTCTGCTATGACTTCCGGTGTGCTCCCCGCAGTTGTCTGAACTATATCTTCACTTGAGGCCACTGGGGTGGGAATGAAAAACTTGGGATTGGAAGCCTGAGATATCTTCGCAGGAAAAGAAGGCGACTGAAATGAGGTTGCTGGGGTTACACCTCCCTTGTTGAATGTGTCAACATACCTGGAAGAATTCCATATATTTTTATCATAAATAAAGAAACAAATGCATTCATTTTGCATAGTGGGTAAGGATGTAAGATAAATAAATAAATAAAAGGTGCATGCATGTACCTTGAGCGAACACCCGAACGCCCACGAGCAGAGAATTGATTTGAACTTGGTGGAATGGGTGGGATTCCTGATCCCTTTTCAGAGGAGATTGGACTGAAATATTCTGGCACGCCATTTGAGTGGCTTTCAACTTTTGGTGTGTCTTTTATGTTGTCATATGGCACGGTACCCTGGAAAGCAGTTGTTGATGGTGGTGGTGGCAGAGCCACTTCCTCTGCTGGAGGTTCGGCACCTTCCTCAACCCACCGCTTTAGCTTTTCATCGTAATAGAATCTGTTCTTCTCACCCAATTTAGCCTTCAAAAGGAAGATGTAAATGTTAGAGAGAAAGATAGCGATAGAGAGAAGGTGACTTGTGATCAAGCAACTCCAGAAAGTACCTGCTGGTGTGGTTGAGACCTTAAGACCAAACCCACCGTCTTTTGGAATATCTGTGAACCAAACCGACCAAAACGAGATGATCCAACCGGCGCAGATGCTTTTAGTTGGGTATCAGAAGAGTTTGCACCTTTGGATGAATCAGCCTTATCAACAAAAATCATTTAGTAAAATCTACTCCATATCCACAATCCCTCATTACTATGAGGTTAAAATCCAAGATTCACAAAGCATAGTACCACCAAAAAAAAAAAAAAACTATTTTTTACTTCAGTATTAAAACCGAATTGTGTTTCAGCATTTCTAATCTCAAGCATGCAATCTAAAATTGCCTGATTACACATGCACACAGCACCAAACAAAATGAGAATATTCAACCTTTTAAACTGCAAACAATCTAAATGGAAGGAGAAGAATTGAAAGAAGCCTTAATTGCCACTAAGAAGTAAATTGCAATGCAGCACATTGATCATGATCTCCAAGCCCCAAGCTGCCACTTTTGCACGAGATAAACAACATTCTAGGCAGGGGCAGGGATGCTACCCTACCCTTCATCAATCTCAACTTTGCTAACTCACCCTGCCACAACTTTCTACTATTGTCATAATATCTTAAAGAAATTTTGAACATTCTCTAATTTATAACAATTTAACTTCCATAAAATCATTCGTAAACAGAACAAGCACAAATACAGGTTGAACTTTGTAAAAGTCAAAGCAACATAGAAGTCTTGCTACTCAAATCTCATGTGAAATGTGTAGATATGTGAGAACACTATTGTTTAGATAGTTAACATACTTATCATACATAAGCCAATTCAGAAACTTCATGATGAACTCGAAATGAGCAACTCTTTAAAACAAGGTCAATGCAGAGAGATGTTGTCCAAAGTAACTAAACATTAAAAAAATCACTAGGAAACAGAACATTGACCACTTCACAACCTCATAATCACACACAAGCATATAAAAACTACCTTTCCAGGGGTTCTACCAAAATCTGGCTCTAAAATGCTCCTATTAGAAATTGTAGCTCGAGTAGAATCTCCAGTCCGTTCACTTATGGGTCCCATTGATGCTGACGGCATTACTGATGACACATCCATTGTTGATTGACTGTTGGACACTTTTGACACCTCTGGTTGCTGAGCATATTCATTTCGTTTAACACTGCCATGTGATGTTGATGGCACAGGTGGAGGTAGGCTGTCCACTACTCGACTTGGAGAACTATCAAAGAAGGTGAGCAACTTGCCCACGAGTTTTTTTGGAGCCAAATTGGTACTATAACCACCCTGTATATAAATCATCCTTAAGAAAAATGTGGCCAGACAAATGAAGCAATCGAACACTGGGGAAATACCTGTTGATGGATTCTCAACCGCTCCTCAAGAGCGGACGCCAATTGCCTCCATGTTTCCACTTCAGGTTCTCTACCAGTTTTTAGAGACTTCAGGATTGCTTGACAGTACCTAACTCAACATAGCATCAAGATAAAAAGGATAATCAGCAAAAACTAATTACTTAAACAGATTCATGCAGGAAATTTTGCTTACTTCAGAGATTCTGCCACTTTTCCAACTTCAGCAAGCATGTGGGCATAAATAAGCTTATATGGCTGAAAGGAATGAAGGAGAAACTGCGAATTCCCAAGCACCTTTGAGTACTCATATAATTCCGTCCTCTGGTCAGATATTAAGGATGCTAGTTCAGTTACATTATTTAACAGATATTGATTAAACATAACAATCAAAACTCAAGGGTGCACTTCATATTTAAAAATGCTCATCATTTATGTTTCCATTTTCCAGAACTTGAGAATGCATTTGGGCCACATTCGTATTGGTTGGTTGGGGTGTTTGGGGGGGGGGGGGGGGGGGGGTGTGGAACATTCATGCACCAAACGTAAGTGAAACGAGAGAGTTCTCAAAACTGGAAAACTTGTATCTCGTATCCTTGTTTTTCACCTTATACTCACACTTGTATAACCCTAACTACAATTATATATATACAATGACTAAGTTACCCTTATATATTCTAACACTCCCCCTCAAGTTGGAGCATAGATGTCAATCATGCCCAACTTGTTACAAATATCAGTTATTCTACTCCCTGGTAGAGCTTTAGTAAATACATCGGCTATTTGATCTCCAGTTCGAACATGATTAAGTCGAACCATTCCTTGTTGGAGTTTCTCTCGAATGAAATGACAATCAACCTCGATATGTTTCGTACGCTCATGAAATACTGAGTTAGAAGCAATATGAATAGCTGCTTGATTATCACACCACAATTGCATAGGGGTTGAGTCCTTCATACCAATTTCCTCAAGTAAGTGACGAACCCACATAAGTTCACAAATGGACTGAGCCATAACTCTATATTCAGATTCAGCACTCGACTTTGCAACCACACTTTGTTTCTTACTTTTCCATGATATCAAATTCCCTCCAACAAAGACACAATAACCTGTAGTAGACCGTCTGTCTATAGGACATCCCGCCCAATCAGCATCAGAGAATCCTTCCACCTCAAGATTATTACGATCTTTACAAAGAACACCACGCCCCGTTCCTTCCACCCTACTGTGACCATGATCCTTATAAACAATACCGCGACCTGGAGCACCCTTAAGGTACTTCAGGATGTGAATAACTGCATCCCAGTGAGATGTCCGAGGAGATGACATAAACTGGCTAACCACACTCACCGGAAAGGCAATATCTGGACGCGTCACTGTAAGGTAATTAAGTTTCCCAACTAGACGCCTATACTGTTCTGGATCAGCAAGTAGGACCCCATCTTCAGTCGCCTGTTTCACATTAGGCACCATAGGTGCCTCACATGGTTTAACATCAGTCAAACCTGTCTCATTAAGTATATCAAGTATATATTTCCTCTGAGAAAGAAAGATACCTTTCTTGCTCCTTGACACTTCAATGCCCAAGAAATACCTGAGAGGTCCAAGATCCTTTGTTTGAAACTTGGTGTGAAGAAAAGACTTGAGAGCAGTAATACCCACTCTGTCACTCCCAGTAATCACGATATCATCAACATAGACTACCAGAAAAATACAACCCAACTCCGATTGTCTATAGAAAACAGAATGATCAAGAGCACTCCTGCACATTCCAAACTCAACAACCACTTCACTGAATCTACCAAACCAAGCACGAGGAGATTGTTATAAGACACAAATGAAGATATAGGATAGGTACAAGAACGTTTACCTTTACGAATAGCAATAGGTAAATCAAGACTATCATCAGAAGTAGGAGGACTCGGAGCTGGTGAGGAAGAGATAGGTAAAAGCTGAGTGTCATGGTCCGTCGTAGGTTCTACTGGAGGAGTCACCGTAGGTGGGTCAGCAGAATGGTGCCAAGTGTGTCTGGAATACACCTGAGTGATAGGAGGATGAGAAGATCCAATAGGAAGATCATGTCCAAACACACGGTAGACAAGGAAATCATCCTCAGGATCAAAAGAGGACGTAGAAGAATCATGAATATATGGAGTAGATTCAAAGAATGTAACATCAGCGGAAACTAAGTATCGACCAAGATCAGGAGAGAAACAACGATACCCTTCTTGATGACGAGAGTATCCCAAGAAAACACATTTCAGAGAACGTGGATCAAGTTTAGTAACCTTAGGTCGGACATCCTGCACAAAACAGACACAACCAAATATACGTGGTGGAAGACTGAAGAGAGGCTGAGAAGGAAACAAAACAGAATAAGGTATATCACCATTCAGAATTGACGAGGGCATACGATTGATTAGATAACAGGCAGTATGAACAGCATCGGCCCAAAAGAGCTTAGAAACTTTCATGTGAAACAATAGGGCCCTGACAACTTCCATCAAATGACGATTTTTTCGTTCGGCCACCCCATTTTGTTGTGGGGTGACAACACACGAGTACTGATGAACAATACCATTTTGAACAAGATAAGAAGAGAGAGAATCAGAAAAATATTCTTTGACATTGTCACTACGTAGAATGCGAATAGAAACATTATGTTGAGTTTGGACTTCAGCATGAAATGCACAAAATATAGAATACAACTTGGAACGCTTTTTCATTAGATATAACCAAGTTACTCGGGTAAAGTCATCAACAAAAGTAACAAAGTAACGAAATCCAGATTGAGACACAATTGGGCAAGGACCCCATATATCTGAATGAATCAACTCAAAGGGGGACGCAGCCCGTTTATTGACTCGAGGAACATAAGATGCTCTATGATGTTTAGCAAACTGACACGCCTCACACTCTAATTGAGGCATCGAACCTAACGACGAACAAAGACGCTTTAAAGCACTTAACGAAGGATGACCAAACTGACAATATAACTGATAGATGGAGGTAGCACTAAGAGAAGCAACTGGACGTGACACAGGTGAACTATCACGAGCAAGGACGTACAGACCATTAGACACACGACCTCTACCAATAATCTTCTTCGTCACCAGATCCTGAAACACACAATGATCAGGGAAGAAATGAACAGAACAACGTAAAGCATGAGTAATGCTACTCACAGATAATAAGTTAAAAGGAAAATGTGGCAAGCATAAAACAGACGAGAGAGACAAAGTGGATGTAGGTGAGGCTGTACCACTACCAAGTACAGGAACATTAGAACCATCGGCTAGAGTAACATTTGATAGAGTAGGAAATGACTGAAATGAAGAAAGGATACCTGTATTGCTAGTCATATGATTGGTGGCTCCAGAATCAATAACCCAAGTACCGGAGGACGAAGAAAGGCATGCAGTTGGATTACCTGACTGAACAAGAGTGGCAGTTGGCTGAGTGGCCTGAAATTGAGCAAACCGAGCATACTCATCAGCTGAGACCATAAGATGACTGTCAGACCGGGGAACTCTGGAAGACGACACAACTCCAGGAGGAGTAGGCAACAGACCCTCCTGGGTAGCAGCATTGGCAAACCGTGGAGAGGCAGATGGTTTACCATTCAACTTCCAACAATATTTCTTCAAATGACCCTGCTTTCCACAGTGATAACATATCCTAGGACCTCCACGCCCTCCATTATCACGGTCACCTCCACGCACTCCTCGACCACCACTACGACCACCTCTATTCCCACCAGCTGGTGGTGTCCAACCCAATAAAGCAGAAGTATCACCAGAAACAACAGATACTCCAAAAGATTCTTTACCATCCTTACAAACTTTTCGCAAACGAGAGAACACCTCAGCTAGTGAAGGAAGAGTAGAGCCTGTAAGGATTTGAGACCGAGCCACTTCATACTCGGATTCCAACCCTGCAAGAAAACACTGAACCATGATCTCCTCCTCCTGTTCCTGCATTTTCTTAACATCAGCTAGTATGGGATACAAAGTCTTCTTCTCCTCAAACATTCGCTTAAAATCAGTATAATATTCAACCAAAGTGCGTCCCTTCTGATCAGCCCGATACAAACCAGATAATAGATAATGAACATGGGACAAGTTCTGCTTGCTGGAATACAAAGACTCCAAGTATTCCCACAACTCTCTTGAAAACCCCAAATCCCCCCACTGATTTTGCTGTGCTGGTTTAGAATCTCAAAACTTTGAAATCAGAGAACTCATGTGCAAAAATCTGAGATCAGATTTGAGATCATGATCTCAAAACTTTGCTTGTAAAACATACCTAAATCTATTGCTCATCTATGGCAGTGATTGTGTCATCTTTGCTTGGGGACTGGTGTTTCCTGTGAGTGGGTTAGTGAGAGAGCTTACAAGACAGAGTTAGAATTGGTTGATTTCTTTGAGCTATTTACAATGGCTGGTCCTAGTGAGACAAAGGCATTCACTGAGATTGTTACAACTGGGCATCGCATTACTGATAGGAAACTAAATGGTACCAATTATAGTCAATGGAAACGGGTAATTAGACGGTACCTGTCTGGTATTGATATGGAGAAGCACTTGACTGATGATTTCCCAATGGAGCCTAAAGCAAGGGCTCAATGGCAGAAAGAAGATGATAAATTGTTTACTATGATTCAGCATACTATGGAGCACACTGTTGATGATATGGTTGGTCATTGCGATACTGTCCGAGAGTTGTGGGAATACTTGGAGTCTTTGTATTCCAGCAAGCAGAACTTGTCCCATGTTCATTATCTATTATCTGGTTTGTATCGGGCTGATCAGAAGGGACGCACTTTGGTTGAATATTATACTGATTTTAAGCGAATGTTTGAGGAGAAGAAGACTTTGTATCCCATACTAACTGATGTTAAGAAAATGCAGGAACAGGAGGAGGAGATCATGGTTCAGTGTTTTCTTGCAGGGTTGGAATCCGAGTATGAAGTGGCTCGGTCTCAAATCCTTACAGGCTCTACTCTTCCTTCACTAGCTGAGGTGTCCTCTCGTTTGCGAAAAGTTTGTAAGGATGGTAAAGAATCTTTTGGAGTATCTGTTGTTTCTGGTGATACTTCTGCTTTATTGGGTTGGACACCACCAGCTGGTGGGAATAGAGGTGGTCGTAGTGATGGTCGAGGAGTGCGTGGAGGTGACCGTGATAATGGAGGGCGTGGAGGTCCTAGGATATGTTATCACTGTGGAAAGCAGGGTCATTTGAAGAAATATTGTTGGAAGTTGAATGGTAAACCATCTGCCTCTCCACGGTTTGCCAATGCTGCTACCCAGGAGGGTCTGTTGCCTACTCCTCCTGGAGTTGTGTCGTCTTCCAGAGTTCCCCGGTCTGACAGTCATCTTATGGTCTCAGCTGATGAGTATGCTCGGTTTGCTCAATTTCAGGCTACTCAGCCAACTGCCACTCTTGTTCAGTCAGGTAATCCAACTGCATGCCTTTCTTCGTCCTCCGGTACTTGGGTCATTGATTCTGGAGCCACCAATCATATGACTAGCAATACAGGTATCCTTTCTTCATTTCAGTCATCTCCCACTCTATCAAATGTTACTCTAGCCGATGGTTCTAATGTTCCTGTACTTGGCAGTGGTACAGCCTCACCTACATCCATTTTGTCTCTCTCGTCTGTTTTATGCTTGCCACATTTTCCTTTTAACTTATTATCTGTGAGTAGCATTACTCATGCTTTACGTTGTTTTGTTCATTTCTTCCCTGATCATTGTGTGTTTCAGGATCTGGTGACGAAGAAGATTATTGGTAGAGGTCGTGTGTCTAATGGTCTGTACGTCCTTGCTGCTGATAGTTCACCTGTGTCACGGCCAGTTGCTTCTCTTAGTGCTACCTCCATCTATCAGTTACATTGTCAGTTTGGTCATCCTTCGTTAAGTGCTTTAAAGCGTCTTTGTTCGTCGTTAGGTTCGATGCCTCAATTAGAGTGAGGCGTGTCAGTTTGCTAAACATCATAGAGCATCTTATGTTCCTCGAGTCAATAAACGGGCTGCGTCCCCCTTTGAGTTGATTCATTCAGATATATGGGGTCCTTGCCCAATTGTGTCTCAATCTGGATTTCGTTACTTTGTTACTTTTGTTGATGACTTTACTCGAGTAACTTGGTTATATCTAATGAAAAAGCGTTCCGAGTTGTATTCTATATTTTGTGCATTTCATGCTGAAGTCCAAACTCAACATAATGTTTCTATTCGCATTCTACGTAGTGACAATGCCAAAGAATATTTTTCTGATTCTCTCTCTTCTTATCTTGTTCAAAATGGTATTGTTCATCAGTCCTCGTGTGTTGTCACCCCACAACAAAATGGGGTGGCCGAATGAAAAAATCGTCATTTGATGGAAGTTGCCAGGGCCCTATTGTTTCACATGAAAGTTTCTAAGCTCTTTTGGGCCGATGCTGTTCATACTGCCTGTTATCTAATCAATCGTATGCCCTCGTCAATTCTGAATGGTGATGTACCTTATTTTGTTTTGTTTCCTTCTCAGCCTCTCTTCAGTCTTCCACCACGTATATTTGGTTGTGTCTGTTTTTTGCAGGATGTCCGACCTAAGGTTACTAAACTTGATCCACGTTCTCTGAAATGTGTTTTCTTGGGATACTCTCGTCATCAAAAAGGGTATCGTTGTTTCTCTCCTGATCTTGGTCGATACTTAGTTTCCGCTGATGTTACATTCTTTGAATCTACTCCATATATTCATGATTCTTCTACGTCCTCTTTTGATCCTGAGGATGATTTCATTGTCTACCGTGTGTTTGGACATGATCTTCCTATTGGATCTTCTCATCCTCCTATCACTCAAGTGTATTCCAGACACACTTGGCACCATTCTGCTGACCCACCTACGGTGACTCCTCCAGTAGAACCTACGACGGACCATGACACTCAGCTTTTACCTATCTCTTCCTCACCAGCTCCGAGTCCTCCTACTTCTGATGATAGTCTTGATTTACCTATTGCTCTTCGTAAAGGTAAACGTTCTTGTACCTATCCTATATCTTCATTTGTGTCTTATAACAATCTTTCTCTTGTCTCTCAGTCTACTATTTTTTCTCTCGATTCTGTTTCTGTTCCTAAATCTGTTTCAGAGGCTCTTTCTCATTTTGGGTGGCGGCAAGCAATGACGGATGAGATGGTTGCTCTTCAGGAGAATAGTACTTGGGATCTTGTTTTCCTTCCTAAAGGAAAACGTGTTATTGGTTGTAAGTGGGTTTTCACTGTTAAAGTGAATCCTGATGGTTCTGTGGCCCGTTTGAAGGTTCGATTAGTGGCAAAAGGCTACGCTCAGACTTATGGTGTTGATTATTTAGAGACCTTTTCTCCGGTTGCCAAGATCACTTCTATTCGCCTATTTATTTCTCTTGCTGCTATCTATCATTGGCCTTTACATCAGTTAGATGTTAAGAATGTTTTCTTGCATGGTGATTTGGTTGAAGAGGTTTATATGGAGCAACAACCTGGCTCCGATACCATGAAACTAGAGAGTTCTCAAAAGTGGAAAACTTGTATCTCGTATCCTTGTTTTTCACCTTATACTCACACTTGTATAACCCTAACTACAATTATATATATACAATGACTAAGTTACCCTTATATATTCTAACAGTAAGCAAAGGTAAAATGCCTATTTTCGCCACTTTACGGCAACCACATAAACAACTGCAAACAAATAAATAATAGAATGGGTATTTTGATAGTAAAACTCTTTTTCCAGACTAAATGAACTGTTTTCAGTCTTTGAAGAAAAGAAGTTTGCATAAAATACCTGAATTGCCTCAGGAAAAGCATATGTTCGTGGAAACTTCAAATGATCTGCACCAAGAAGACACAGTCTGGCAGTATCTGAGTACAGCTCAAAGTTGGCTTCTGCAACTAGATAACACATGTGCGCAGCAGTGACCTGTATGATAAGTTTTTGCTGAGAACAAAACCAAGGAGAACTAAACCTCTTATGTGGAAAACAGTTTGTGAGTTGTGGGAGAGGGGAGAACTAACATAAAAGATTCAATTAAGGAAAAGTAATAAGCCGAGGAAGGCAAATTCAATCAACCTCACCCCTCCCCTTCCACAGGCAATCTCCGAGACGGACAATCGAAAGCTCATCATCTTTTGTTCTGTTTGCAGTGATCATGGATAAATTATCTTCCCATGCATCTAACAGACCATGAGCCCCAATCTGTTGTTCAACAGAAAAAGGAGGGAAAGAAAAAGATACATCAGGGAGATCATTAAAGTTTAACCAATGATTTTTCCTTGTCATCCATAAAGGACAAATTACATGGGGGGTGGGGAATCTAAATTAGAAAAGGCAGGATTGAATGAGGAATATGTAATGTTTCAAAGTAGGATATCACTATTCTTTCACTACAATCTACATAAAAATACAAAAATCCTCTAGCCTATGGTATTTTTCCTAATAGATGCTTCTCTACGATGGCTACCTGCATTACCATCACATGGTGATACACTAGTGCATTCAACGCTTTCACATTTTGAAAACACTTGGCTCCATACAGTATCATAGTTGTAAAAAACCACATCCCATCATTGCACCGTTCTCAATCTCATGGAAAGTTCATGCAACCGCGCATGTGTTATTTTCCTACGATTCAAGTGAAACTTAAAACACATTCTCCAACATAGTTATTATTTACCAACAACAACATTAAACGAGAAGAGGTAGTATTAAGTTATTGAGAAGGGTTTATGACTCAGTATATTAGTTCAGGTGGGTAACTCAAAACACCCCAAACCCATGTAACTGGGATCAACCAAAAAAAAATATCTGCTTCGTCCTATGGTATATATTTCTTCTTAAAATAAATGATTTCTAATATAAAACTTGCACAAGGTGAGGATTCTCACATGAATTGTTTATGAGGCAAATACTAAAACACCTTCCACATCAAACCTTTATGGTTTCCAGATGCATTGCACTAAAATATCATACTCATCTCATGAACGATTCAGACAATAATAGAACAACAAAAGTAAATTTTTGACCCACTAAGAAAATTCAAAGCCAAAAAGCCTACACTGCTGATGAAAGGTAAACTATATAGGTCATGGATATAATAAGTGTTCACAAGACACCAGCAAGAAAAATCAGAGAAGATGAATAATTAGTTTCAAGTTTAAGAGAGTTTGAAAAAAAACCGATGACAGACAAATAACAAAAATCACATTCAGTATGGTGAATTTCTTGTTCTATAGCACATTATGGTCAAAGTTGAGGTACCTTAACTTCAAAATCCAATTTCAATTCAAATACAACACATCTAGTATGAAAAGGGGAAAGCATTCATCACTTCAGCACATACCTGTAAAGCTTGTTGAGGTGCACCCAAATAACCATGGAGACCAACTCTAGTTGCGACATTGGAAAATAGGTCTGCAGGATTCCCTGCCATTAGAAGGCACAATGTCTGCAATGGTGATCCTGCAACAAACTGCTTAAGTGCCATGTTCTTAACAGTATCACCATAAAACTGCAAAAAATTACAGAGAAAACAATCAAGAGTTAGAACAAAGCAGAAGTCATGTCTGATATTCGTTCTGACAAACGAACTATGCCGATCAAATATGGATCAGATGAATTATTCCCAACATATGTGGAAGAAATATGTACAGAGTTATAAGGAAATGAAAGAACCTGATCACCGAGGTCGGTTGCAATCACAAGTGCTGGCCCCCACAATTGACCTTCTTGTGCACATTCTAGAGCTTCTTTCTTTCGACCAGAGATGAGAAGTTTTTGTACCTCAACAGCAGTAGCCTAACCCAATCATTTTTAGTTTATTAAATAGCAGTGTCAAGTGTACAGCACAAGCCCAATCAAATTTGAGGTTATTAATGAAGAGCATGAGACATGGTATACCTGAATCTCTGCCTCAGACGGCAAGTTCTGTACGCAGTGCATGAATGCACCATACTCACCCGATTGCATACCACTTCTTTTAGCAGATGCAAAAAGCTTAGCTACAGCTGACTCTGGACAATCATTTTCCTAAGTTGCAAATAGAAAAATATTTAATACCAAAGTTAAAAGAACATGTAAAATAGAAAAATATATAAGTTGCTAAGGTTAAATCGATGAAAATGCTGTCCAAATTAATGCATTTCTATAGGTATTGGATATGAGCATACAATCTACCATATACATCATTAATTGAGTTATGACCATAGCAGAAACCTAACACATTCTTGTCCTCACAGAAGCATATATATAATGAGCATTAGCCAAAGCAACAATGGTTAAAAATTTTGGGAAGGATTTTTGAAGCCGTATTAGTATATAACCTTGGTTACGCAACAAAAGATATCAACATCACATTATGCAACATACTGTCAGTCCATCCTGTTATCATTCATTGTAAATACTGCACAACCTTTTCATTTGTTCAGGAAAATATGAAACAATAAAAACGTTACATTTCAATCATTTAGCTCATTTTGTTAACAGGAAGTTACAGAATGGAAACCTAAATAAATACAAACACTTGGAAGCAAATGGATGCCAGTCACCTTTGATCCTTGGTCGGTCCCCAAGGGTGATCGAAGTTTCCCATAGTATTGACATGATATTTTCAGCAATGAGAAAAGTAATCTCAAGACTTCCCCATTTCTGTAGTTCATGTCACAATTTGATATCCTGTCATCAATCCACTGGTTCAACTCCTTATTTCCAACATTCCCACCAACCAAAGGGCCAGGTAAAGGTTGCTGGCACAGAGCAACGAAGTAATCATGATAACCTAATTCAAAGTTTGAAGCATCAGCTTTGTCCAGGACAACTTCTGTTAAGTTGAGAACATTGAACACACCTCCAGAGTCCTTGACACCATGTAAAAATTATCATGAGACATGTAAATGCAATAGCTCACTGAAAAAGTAAAAAAGAGTAGAACAATATGTTATACACATTTATTAACACAGCAAAATGAGATGAGCCCTGACCTTGTTTTCGTATGGTGAGTTTGAGTGAAAGGAACTGCCACGTTTTGTGACTATGAGTTTTCCACCAAACCCAAAAGTAACTAGAGCATGTGGAGGGCGTCCTACAGACGACCTTCCTTCACTTGGTACATAAGAAAACTGAGTGTCACTTAGGAAGGGCTGCTGTGAGAAAGCTATTGCTTTCTGACTATCAAAATAAGCAGGAGAGAATTGCATATTCTGGCTTGGTTCCACTTTTGTCTGATTATGATGCTGAGGAAACTGTTCACTAGAATTAAAGCTATGAAACCCTGCATTTCCATTGCCGTTGTCAAAATTCTGGTTTGCCTGTTTTTGGGAAGAAGTTGATCCATAAATTTCACTTCCAGTTTGTTCATTAGAAGAATCTAGAATGCCCGTTGCACCATACTGATTTTTCAATCCCTGTTCTTCACTTGATGTGACAGCCAAATTTGAGATATATTCCCGACTGTGATGCATTTGTGACTCGCTGTTTTCAAAGCTCTTATTTTGATAAGGTTGATTATAACCACTAGAAGTTGACTGATTCACAACTGGAGCATAAGATTCCGATGATCTCCATTCTTGTGCAATCATGTCATAGTACCACCCAGGGTATTGGGGATCAAACACCATATGAGCTGGGTACTGCTCATTTCCTTGTGAAATCTGTTTCCAGTTAGAGACACCATCAGTGGTAAACAAGCCAGTCCCCACACTTCCAGTAACAGATTGGGATGTATGGTGTGAATAATAAGCACTTGCACTTTGCTCTGAAACAACATTACCTGATTGGGCAGACACATCAATACTCTCCTGAACATAACCATTTGCATTTCCAGGCATATTTGCATTGTGTCCATCCAACTGATGCCACTGCCCAGTTATTGGGTCGTATTTCCATCCTGGATAATGATTTTCCCAATCCTGGCTGCCAGTCAAATCATGTCCACCCGCATTCTGTTCAGATTCTGCACCAAGGTATTCATTGCCAACCGAGTATTGTCCACAACTTGAGGACCCAAAATCATTAACAAACTTTCCCGTGACCTCATTGTTTGTATTCAACTCTGACCCGGAATTATCCATGGCTTCAACGTTTGCAAATGGATCATCTGTATCATCCCCCACCTCACCAAAAAAATCTGAAAATGACTTGACTTTATCACCACTATGACTATGTATATCCGAGTTGAAGGAAGCCCAATGGACTTCTTTGACACATGTTCCTGAATACGTACTACTTTCTCCAGACATTTTACTTTCCAATCCAACGTCCTGCCTTAAGCTGACCTCACTAGCGTCATTTACATCACTGTTTGCAGCTGAATTCTGCTCTTTATTAACTACATTGTTCTCATGAATATCCACAGATGCCAAGACGTCCGCACTATCACAACCCTGTTCATCATTGACCTTAAAACCTTCTTTAACATCAAAGTCTATTCCAGAAGGGCCGGTTTCACTAATCGTTAAATTAGAAATCACCTTAGCATCATCTGAATCATCTTCTTTGACAATACTAGGCGCGGATGCAACACAAACATTCCCATAATCATCATCATCTTTAATCAATCTATCAAAAAAATCCTCATCCATCTCGTCATCCATGTCCGGTAGAGTAGAAGACGCCATTCAACAACTAACCTTAGCTCCTTCTCTGTCACTCTCATAAAACAACAAACAAATTAGCAAAATTATGCATTCGCAATTCACTCCACAAATACTGCTAATCGAAAATTCAATCCAATTTACAGCACTTTACACCTCAAACATACCGAATATACCACAATCTATGGTTCAAAAATGAATGAAAAAAATAAATAAATTACAGAATTAAAAAAATTATTATAGCCGCCAGAAAATAACAAATATTAACCAATTGAGTTTCTGCTCAATACACATACGCGTGTATAAGCGAATGAAGAGAAGTCGACTTACAGAGAAGTGCTTAGACAAGCGAAGGAGATTTCAAAGCTCAACCAGATAGAAGACCGATCACTGCACCGACTAACAAAGGCGTAGTTAGGAAATTGGGTGACGCAGTCAATGTGGGTGAGCAACAATTTGTTTTAGATCATGACTCTGATGTTGTCGCACGTGATGAGAATCGACGGTCCTCGTTGACTTTTATATTTATATGTCAGGAACTCAGGATGATGGATGATGGAGTAAACGGGCCTAGGGCTCACCATTTGGCCCGCGGGCCTAGGCCCGGCCCGAGCCCGGCCCGGGCCCGCGGGCCAAAGCCCGGCCCGGCCCGAAAGTAGACCGGGCCTGGGCAGCCCGGCCCGACCCCTTGGGTGGGCCTGGGCTCCATTTTTTGGGTCGGGCCCGGCCCGAAGCCCGACACCTCGGGCCAATTTTGGCTCGGCCCGAGCCCGAGCCCGACCCAAGCCCGACGTTATTTATTTTTATATGTACATAATATGTATATATACACAGACAGTGTGCACTGTCTGTGTATGTGTGTGTGTATATATGTATGTGTGTGTGTATGTATTTATATTATGTACATATAACAATAAATAATGTATATATATACACAAATACACAGTCTGTGTATTTGTGTATATATATACATATGCAGACAGTGCATGCACTGTCTGCATATATATACATACATATATACATGTAATATATATATATACATACACACACATATATATCTGTATATATGTATATATAATATATAATATATGTGTGTATATATATATTATTGCAATGTATGTGTATATATATATACACATCATACGTATATATTTCACACTCTATAAAATATTGTTCAATTGTGTAAAAATTAAAGTACAATTATGACATTAATCAATTGTAAGCAGGGATGACAATTTATCCCCGCCCCAATCCGACCCGACCCGACCCGGCCCGCGAGGATTTAATCTCCAAAACTCTAAAGGCCCTAAACTCTAAACCCCAAAACTCAAAACCCCTAAACCCTAAAAGCCCTAAACCCTTAACCCTAAAGACCCTAAACCCTAAATGCCCTAAACCCTAAAGATCTTAAATCCTAAACCCTAAACCTAAGCACTAACCCTAAAGCCATAATATGACCATCTACTCATAAATGTTGATAAAATCTTAAGACCCTAAGATTTTATAAAATAAGTATAAAATTAAACTATTTAAAACTATATATGTGTATAATATAAAATTTAAAATCAATACTGATTAGGTAAAACTAAAATGATTTAATTGTGTTAAAAATATAACATGTGGTATGTAAAGATAATAATTTAATTAGTTGACAAATATAACATGAAAGTAGAGTTGGCTTGTTGGTTAGTTCATTACTCTCCTTTCTAAAAGTCCCAAGTTCGAATCCTATGATAAACAATTTAATTTTATAATTTCCAAAGAAGATGAATAGTGACGGGCCGTGGGAGCCCGGCCCGAGGCCCGAGCCCGAAGCCCGAGCTTTATGGGCCCGGGCCGGGCCTGGGCCTCATATTCTTAGTTTGGCCCGGCCCGAGCCCGGCCCGAGGCCCGAAGAAATAAACCGGGCCCGGGCCCGGGCCGGGCCTGGGCCCAAAAAAGTCGGGCCGGGCCGGGCCAGCCCGGCCCGATGCCGAGCCCGTTACGGGCCCCAACCGAAGATGAGTTTGGGCCGGAAGGTCCATCTTCAGCGACCCTGGGTCTGGGCTTGAGCTGGGCCTAGAATAAACCCTAAAATAAGGATCTGGCAGGCTTTTAAATTTCTTGGTCTACTTCAATAGGGATCGACATCCTCCTCTCACAGCCCCCTACGCCATTGTCTCTACTGCTCAATACATTTCCGGTGTGCTTTAGTTACACCCTGATTTTTACCAATCACACCCCAACTTTGGTCAATTTACCTTTGACCGTATGTTTTCCTAAGTATAGGATTAACACACCCCACTTCAAACCTGACTTGCAACCTATCTCTGGTATCCAATTCTTAATCTCTAGAATCCTCCCGACGTTCTTCGTCTGTCCTCATCGTTCTCAAGTAGCTCATGTGGATTTTCTCAAAATTTTGGAGATTTTGGATATGTTTTGGTGCAATTTTTTGGAGTTGTTTGGTTCCTACTTACTTACCCAAAAAAAGATATCATTGTTTGATATGTTTTTTGTCATTGAGGTGTATTTAATAAATGTGTCAATTTTTGGTTATTTGGGATGTGATTAGTTATTTTTCAATTTCTATGGGATGTAATTGATAAAAACTGGGGTATGAATAAAGCTCACTTACATTTCCACCATTTCCACCACAAACCCCTCTATTATCTTCGACCACCTTTCATGGCATTAATTAGGCATTCCCGCGGAGTAGTCCTTTTCGAGTCCTAAAGATCAACTCCTGTGACAGTCATTGACTTGAAAAAACAGTTTAAAATCTAAGTACCAACTTCCAACTGTGCAGTAGGGTTGTTGTTAGGTATGTTGAACCGTTAATTGATGACACATATATTGTCATTTGTCAACCAAATATTAGGCCGACATGGAATATTATGTATTTAATTAATATTAAGGTTCATTTTATACAATTTAAAGCTGTAGATAAGCTTATTAATTGACACCAGCAACGATTTTTCAAATTTTATAATTACTCGATACTTCTTACGGTTCAATAATATCTATCAATGACTCTTAAGGAGCCAAAACCTAATTCAATTATAACATGTTGAGACTAGAGATTTTGTGTTGGGGAGATCGAGAGATGATTTAAGAAAATAAATCATGGCGTCATGGTGTTAGTCAGCTCTATTAGAAATCCACGCTCTAGACAACAAATTATATAGTCCATTTTGGGGTTTCAATTCTCGTATATACATCGGATTAACGTCATTAGTTTATTTCTGCCAAACCCAACAAGTGGGCTAAGCCCAACTCACCAAGTCTATAAAAGGCCTAATTGTTTGTTAGCTAGGGGTGGCTTTGCCCATATAAACCCATTGGTAGACTTGTGTCTAACCAATGTAAGACTTTTATGTTCTTAACAATCCCTTATACTTGTGGACTGGGTTATGTCATACCCAACAAGTGGAGTAGAGGCTACGTCCAATAGGACAAAATTGCTCTGATACCATATCGGAAATCTACACCCCAAACAACAAACTATATTTTCTGCTTTGGGGTTCCGGCTCTTGTGAATATATCGGATTATCCTCACGAGTTTTTTTCTCCCAAGCCCAGCAAGTGGGCTAAGCCCAACTCACCAAACCTATGAAAATGCCTAATTGTTTGTTAGAGGTAGGTTTTGGCCATATAAACCCATTGGTATACTTGCGTCTGGCCAATACGGAACTTATATGATCTTAACAAACTCGGTCAAAGTATAATTAGACCCTTGGATGGGTAGTACTTGAGTAACGAGTTGGTGGTTCAACAAATTTGATAGTATATATTGACCAACTTATCTTACTAATCATCTGTTTTGCTCCGAGCTTTGCGGTAATCATCTCTCTTTTTTCTTCTTTATACCCTCTTTTTATATAATCTTTTGATATTTTTATGATCCATTAATAATAAGAGTAATATGGGAAGTAGAAACTAAAGAAAGAACACAAAGCTAAGGAAGTAGTACAAAGTTAAAAGCACTTTTTTGAAGTGTGAAGCTTTTGGGTTGTGAATAACTTGCAAGGGAGGGCATGGAATTATGGTGTTTGTGGCGTGAACCAAAGGTAATGTCACATATGGCATAAAGATATATACATATAGGTAAATAATAAATGGACTAGTTTGAAAAGGGTGTCCCCAAAACAAGCAAAAAGTGAGCCAAAAAATGTGTGGAAAGATGAAATCAAAAGAGAATGGTGAAGCTCTCTCTCTTCACAGGTCCATGAGGAGACATGTTATGCTTAAATGATCACAAGTTGCGCATTAAAATTAGGGTCCATGAATAATTATGTATAAGACAATTTGAGCTTGCTTGTATATACATTGTTTACAAGTAAAAAAACATAGCTTCTAGCAATAGAGAAATTATGGAAAAAGAACGGATTAATCACTCAAAGATGAGGGTATTTTCATTTCATTTACTCAAAAAACTTGACTTTCAATTTGATCATTCAAAGATTAAAAATCATATTAGATTCTCAAGTCAATCAGGAATATCGATATGACTTAGCTCAGTCATTCCTAAACTGAAATCAAGAAGACCCGAACATGAAAAACCTTGACTCACTTCAACTACTAGCTTAGAGCGATTATATAGCTAATTTCGCTTTCAGTTCCTTGCTTCACTTCTGAAGTCATGAACTCAAGAACTGGTTTACCTAGCCCCAGAAAGAAAGAGATAGAAGATACGACTGTTCATTCTATTAATGCCCCTCATCGGGCGGATTCCTCTTTTTACTCCTCAACCTATTGGGTATTACAAGTCCAGATGTTGTTCCCCTCCCATTTAACATTAATACAGCTGTATATATTTTTGTTTAAAAACAACATCATTTAACGTTACACTTCTACTTAATGATCATGTAAATTTTGACCAGTTTTGATTGGTAAAGGGCTAAAATTAAAAGTCTAAATCTCTGAGTAGGTGAATTGAAAATGTCCCTACAAATTACGTTATTGTAATTTGCATTTTTCCTGAAAATTACTAATCGTTTAGGTCAAAATTGAAATTAATCTAACCATTTTTATCCATTGTCCCCAAAGGAACGACATGTATGTTTGGTTGTCAATAGGTAAAAATATTGTAATAAATCTACATTATCCCACCACTTACCATTATTATTTGATTACCAGTTTTATTCACGGGTCTAGTTGGCAATTACGCAACTTAATTATGCGTAGGCCATAGATATCTTAATTGCAATTAAATCCAAGATTTTATTCTCCTAATTATAGTGGTTAGGTTTTAATCTTGTATTTTAGTTCTTAATAGCATCTGGAGGCAATAAGACAATTAGTTTCACATGTGTTGATTTGGCCACAATATGACAATTACATATCACTGATAAAAAAAAAAAAAAAAGACAGTTACATATCATATTATAATTAAACATTCTTTCCCTGCCAAAATATTTGTTCATTATTGCTAAATATCCTAACAAAAAACCAACCATATCTTATTTTTCTTTTTATAGGTTGCAGGCAAAAAATAAAAATAAAAATAATAAAAGTTGATAATGACTTTACAATATACCAAAAATTAAGGGTTCACATGCATGCTCAAGCTTTCAAGCTTAGCCTCTTATTTATGGTCTGGACTTAGCCTTGTCAATTTGAGTTAGAATTTAAGATCTGAGTTGTAAAGTTTCATGGATTAGTGGTGCAATGAATTGTCTGATCCTTCATGAAATGGCTCTCTCTCTAAATATATGCTTGAAATGTTTGGTCATTTGCTCCTTCTTCAAAGTCGCTTCCTTTTCTCTCTTTTCCCTTTACTTTCAATTCACTATTTATTCCTTCAAAGTTAAACCCATAATAATAATTTTATTATTATTAATCTAAATATCAAAAATTTTAGGTTTCTTTTGTCACGTCATCATTCACTCACACTTGATACAGCAGTCTTACGGATCCTAATATTTTTTATCCTAACTATCCCAAATATTGAAATGACGCACACGATTTCATATGGATCATGTGAGACATGTGGGGTCCCTGATTTCACATGTATCATGTGCGTCCATTCAGTATTTGATATAATTGGGACAAAAATACACCGCAATGCTTGTCAAATGATAATCTAAGCTAATAAGTTAATACATGTTAAAAGAAAGTAATGACTAAATTCACAATTTTCATCACAATATATTCGGACGGAACTTTCAACTTGTTCGAAATTATTATAAATCGTAGCTACCATTAGGTCAAGAGCTCCTTTTGAAGGCTGATGAACAGTTTAATTATATATGTAGGGCTACCCAATTTAAAAGTTTGATGTGAAAACCTCCAAATTACAAAAATGGAAATGCATCCAAACACATCCATCCTCATCAAGAAATCTTTGCTTAGAAGAATATCTTGGCATCTAAAATTTTCCATGACCCCAACCAAAAGGTGTAGGCTAGCTCAATACTGCTATATAACGCTCTCTCTTGTTGTTGGATATATACGAGGGAATATAAGACTTTGTCTTACATTATATATACGTAGTAATTAATAGATATATAGGATAATTTGCGAATCTTATTCCAATCAAATTATTATCTACTGATTTTCACCACCCATTTCTTGATTTTAGTTTCTTTCAAGCAATTTTGTGTAGAACCATCCTTTAATTCGTAGGTTTCTTAACAGGGTTAGATGCTTGTGTGTTGTCGTTATTGGACCAATCTTGTCTTGTCCTAGGCCATAACAAACGTCATATGGACTGAGAGTGATAAAAGAATCTCAATCGGAGAATAAATGATAGGATGGGGGGACCTATAGTGATTGTAGGGGTGTAGTACACTTTTTTTAATGAATAATAATGATTTTACTATAATTTTTTATTTTTTATTTTTTCAATTATGGGATTGTGTATTTGTGTGTGTTTTAGTATTGTCAGACTTATAATCTCACATCACTTAGATTTATAATCTCACATTACGGGGAGAACACCAAGCGAAACGATGTGGTTTATAAGAAAAGCTTAAATTTCTCTCAATAATCAACAAATGTCTTTTCTGGGTTCAAGTACCGTTAAGTGAGACAATCCAAAGAAATAAAGTCATGCATGCCCAATATATCTCCAGTGAATCGATAAATCCAAAGCAGACGATATTTATTGATTTGAGTGGACTAAAATTTATGATATGGTATCATAGCAAAGTCTCAATCCTATGTATCATAGCAAAGTCTCAATCCTATTATGGGCCTCTACTTATCCACCTGTCGGGTTTGGCACAACTACATTCACAAATGCGGGGGAGTATTAGACTTATAATCTCACATCGTCTGGAGAACACCAAGCGAAGCGACGTGGTTTATAAGAAAAGTTCAAATTTCTCTCAATCAGCAAAGGTTTTTATGGGCTCTACCATTAAGTGAGATTGTCAAATGACCCAGAGAAACAAAGTCATTTGGAATCAATGTATCCACATTGAACCGATAAAACTCAAAACGATCAATATTTATTGATTTGAGTAGGGCGGGATTTCAGATAAGTATTTCTATTACCATCTTTTAGTGAAAGTGTTGCATGTTCAAAGTCACAAAAACCAGTGTATTATGCAATGTATGGTACAAGACACACAAGTGTATGCATCTGTTGCGCAAGAGCCGCAACTGTGATACCCTGGTGCATGCATTGAACACTCCCCACGCCACCCATCATGTGTTTGACAAAATGTCAAGTGCCACTCACTCTCACAACAAACACACACTTTACTTTACCTCCTCCTTCCACTCTTCTTTTTTTGTTCTTAGGTTCCTTTCCTTTATTTTAGACCGACCCACCGACTCATACAATCACTAATAAGCCAACGAACCCAAGCTCTCTCTCTCTCTAATTGCCACTGTTAGCCCTACAGTAGTTCTGTTGATGTGTTTTGCTGATTAGGTCGACATCATTAAATAGTGCAAGAATAAGAGAAGGTCGCATGTACACACATTTGTTGATGGTTCTGAAAATCAAACGGAAAAAAAAGAGAGATATAGTATTGCGTTCACAATTGGCAAGGAATAAGAATAGAAGGTTCAAATCCACTTGATAACTGCACTTAATTTTGCATAAACGAAAATGATATTTGTTGCTGAGGTGTATGGAACAGATTTAAAAAACATGTGATGGCCTCCACATGCTCTTCAAATCTGCTTCTTACACCTCATCAATTGGGATCCCAGTTGCTAGAGTGAGTAATAGAACTGTTTACTAAAACCAAACCACCAATCTATATTTGGCATCATTAATTAAGAGTATATATATTTACATGTTATATCATTGAGAAATATGTTTTTCATTGGAATTAAATATTGGGCACACATATATCTAGTCCAACGATTGTCAACCGAACCACCCCTCGTTGATTATATATATATATATATATATATATATATATATATATATAGTTGCATGTTAACTTTGACCACATACATGAATTTAAGGCTAACAAAAAATGGTAATCTAAAATATAATTGAAGATAATTAAGAAATATTTGACTGATTCTAAAATCGGTTATAAGATGATATTTTAATTGCATCAAACTTAATTTGATAGCATAAATTAAAACTAATTAATATCGAGAAAACTAAATACTACTCCAGCATTAAATACACAACCTGAAAAGGTTTTTTTTTTTTTTTTGGATAATAATTCAAGAAAGTTTTGTGATTGTTGAATATGGACAAGAAAACAGAGTCCAGAGGCATTCACTCTGCGTGCTACAGTGATCAGACTAAAATGTACAGATACTCTCCGACAACATCAATGACCACGATTCGTCTGTCATTTGACAGACTCAGCGCCCGTCACCGGTTATGCTAGCTAGCTCTCCTCTGCAGGAGTTACAGCAGAAAGAAACTCGTCTGTTTTTCTTTCCTTCACTTAAGGCTAACAAATTTCCCGGAAAATGAAAGAGAAAATTGAAGTGGAAAAGTTAATGACACACTCGTTCTTTTATTAATTGCAAAATCAGAACTGAGAGTCTTCAAAGTACTTCACTAAAACCAAACAAATGAAAGATTATGCTTTTTCTATCAAATCACCTTTTCAGAATTTCACATTTACCCAAACAAAGGAAATACCATTTAATGCATATTCAGAGATACTCCTTAAAATTAGAGTCAAAGTCATAAGGAAAAAAAAACTTCTACATCTCTGAAGGTGAAAAGCTTTGAAACAGAGTCCCAGACAGAGACAGAGACAGAGAAGCAAAGAAATTAAAAGATGGGTGGAGTGGCAGATAAGGTAGAATTAGCTGCTGCTGCTGTTTAACCAACCCTACACAATGCGTATTACAATGACATGTGGAAATTGCCTTTTCTATTAATAAAATAAAACCACTTAGGTTTTATCAACCTCCATTGACGATGACCTTTATAGAACAAAACAAAATGCCTAAACTGCTGAAAGAATTGAGCATGACCCATTAACAAGAATGCTAAGTATCTCATCTAAATAAGTAATTAAATAACACCTAGGAATGTAACAGTAAATTTACACCTAAGAACAATGCCAATGAATTCATTCATTCGTGGATGTTGAAGATCATTTGCTACAGGGAAAAAGAAAGAAAGCGTGAAGTGAATTAAAGTTAGATTTTTTTTTATAATAGTTGAATACAGAGAAAAACAAGATAATTAAACCCAGTTGATAATGTCAAATTGGCATCCTCTTGGATCCAATAAAAGTGGCAAAAATTTTTGTACCTTTTTAGACCATCAAACACTTCGTCTTCATCGCCTAACATTGTTAACAAATTCAGCATCAGAAAGTGCAGAAAGTTCGATTTGGCTAATGTCGTCTTCATCCATTGGAGCTGGCAAATTTAGATCTATGAAATTGTTGCTTATGGTGGAACTTCTAGCTGGAGTAGCTGCCGCAGCTGTAATAGCAGCTGCTGGTGGTGGTGGTGGTGCTGAACCAGTAATTACATGAGATCTCTTATGCCCACCAAGTGCCTGTCCTGAAGAAAATACCCTGTAACAATAAGGACATTCATGAATCTTCTTTTGAGGACCTGCATTATTCCCTGTTTCCAGCAACTCTGGCTCTTGAACATTAATGGTTGATTTGATTTTCTTGTGACTCGCTCTGTGCCCACCAAGTGCTTGATAAGATTTAAACGATTTCTTACATGTTTCGCATCGGTACTTTCCTCTAGTTCTGGTCTTGCATGATTTGAACTCATCAGATTCATCTGTTTCTTCATCTGCCTCTAATTCTTCATGTTCTTTTTCATTGAGAAGTTTTTCTTTTTTCTTCCATTTGTCTCTTGAAAGCATCATAAGACAGAAAGCTACATCTTCTTCTGTGGTGGCATCGGAGATCGAACTTACCGGTTCAGGCTCTGCCCATGACTCGGACTTGGTGTTTTTGTTGTTGTTGTTACTGAGTTTGTGAAATTTAAGCTTCTTCAAGTTCTCTGGTTCTTGATTCTGGTGGTTGTAATATGGATGATGCTCGATCAATTTCCGAGTTCGCTTGGATCGTCTCCGAGTTGGGTTCTTTGATGACTCGGTCTCACTTTCTCTGTCTTGAAGAACAACAGAACCAGCATCGACAGCGAAAGAAAATTCAGGATCTACTAATCGAATACTTCTCTTTGGGTTCTCTCTGAGACCATAAGACAAACCCTTCTCAGAATTCTCTTCTCCTTCCGGTTCCTCCTCTTCTTCTTCATCGGACGATGAGGACGAAGAAGTTGAGTCGGCTTCTTCGCTTAGTTGATTACGTGGGTCTTCTTCTTCTTCTTCTTCTTCTTCTGGTTCTGGCTTTGGAGGAACTGCAAGATTCAGCATGTGAGACCTCACGTGACCACCTAAAGCTCTTCCATTAGCGAAGCTCTTGAAGCAGAGCTTACACTTGTGTCTCTCCATTGCAGACCCAGAACCCAAAACAGAGCAAAAACAGGGGAGCTTCTCTCTTCTCTCTGTGTGTGTTAAAGCTTGTGACTACTGAATTTCTACAAAGAAAGGGTTATAAGAGATAGAGAGAGATATGGCGAAAACTCAAAAGGAGTAGGTGACAAGCATTGCTCCACCAAGATAGATGGATAGAGAGAGATACATATATATATATATATATAAATACAGAGAAAATGATATACAAGTAATATTTAAAAAAACAAAATTCAAAAATTAAAAAGCGAAAATGGGTGTTTTTAAGTTTTTGATTTGGGAAGTAAATATTGGCCATTTAAAACGGCAAAAAACAGTAAATATGGAAAATTAAATTAAAAGGCTTATATGCATGGAGGGAGAAAGAGGGACATGTAACATGCGACTCTTGCCTGCCCGTTTCAGTATTTATTCCCACCACCATCTCTCCTTTCATTTCCTCCACTTTCACTCTTCCCAAATTGCCCTTTTCCAAAAAAGAACACATTTGGCTTCAAAACTAATATATAAAACTGTCAGAAGGGCATTTCGGGTATCAAAGAAGAGGTTAAGACTCGAGAGAATATATATCAAGTCAAGGAAACTGCTGGGTTTGGTGTAACGACGAAGCAGAATAAAGAACCACAGAATGTCCTCACTCCTCGCACTAAATTTATTTTAAAAAAAAAAAAAAAAAAAAGCGACTTCACCGTCCTAACATGCTAGAACTGTGACGTTAAACAAATGACAGACGAGTCATACGTCTCCTTTCATCACCAAAACTCTCGTCATTCAAATGGGTCCCACGGAGAGTAAATAAAAGTTATTTTAATATTTTCAGATTCCGTTGCCTTTTTTGCCGGTGATATTTAGGGCTAACTGTCAGTGTGGTAGCTCTAGCATGCTGCCGGCTGGACCGGCTCCAACTGAGCTCCATTATTACTTTATTAGTTTTTAAGCAAAACAAATAAAAATTATCAAAAATTAAAAAAAAATTATTAAAAGGGGGAAATGTTACTTTAGTTTCCTTTAATTTTGGATCTTGTGTTGAAATGTCTATTGATGGAAATGAGTAGGAAAGTAAGCAGCTTTGCTTGGATGCAAATGGAGTTGGTTGTTTTTTTCTTCTTGTTGTAAACGGTGGGGGATGGGAATTGGGATCGAAGTAAATGCCGTTTTGTTAGGGTTTAGAAGCTGGACCAAGTCTAAGAGACTTTTTAATGCATGGTGCCACCCCATTACATTGATTCCTAACCCATCGTGGTCCAGATTGGAGATTATAATACCACCCCAATTACTCGTTCTTTGCAAATATTATGGTCTTAGTGGTTTGACTTTCCACTTCCAATTCCAAGTCATTTAGGAAGCTCTCTTCTTTTAGTGTCTAAAGTGTCCATGCATCCCCTAAAAGACCTATTAGAGGGGAGAGAGTGTTACATTTACGTTGAATTGGTTTACTCACTCTAATCGATGTGGGATATAACCATAAGGTTCTAACACCCCCACATACATGTGGGCAGGCTCGTCATAAGGCATCAGAACATTCCAACATGTGAAATGAGGCCCAACATTGTTAGGGGACCTGCTCTGATACCATGTCAAGAGCCCATGCATACCCCTAAAAGACCTATTAGAGAGGAGATAGGGTGGTCCATTTATGTTGAACTGGTTTACCTACTCTAGTCGATGTGGGATATAACCATAATTTTTTAACATTTAGTTCATTCTATTCTCAATTGAGTAGTTTCCTCAACATGGTTGAGTTGGTTGGAGATGAATTTTTCTAGTTTTCTGATCTCCCATGATGATGTATAGTTCAAATTATACCTAAAAAATAATTTGAGCTCTCAAACTTGGACATAATATTTGATTAATTTGAATATGTCATCAAACACAAATTGGATTGTGTAAATTAGAAAACTTTCCAATATAAAAATATATACAATCCAATACATTTTCTGCAATACCAAATGGCATTGTATTTTCCTATACTTGTCCAATTTGACAAAGTTAATTGATTTATTGAGTATTAAAATAATGGATCAATTTTAGTCAAGATTTCAAAGCAATTCAAGTCAAGTCGAAAATATATTTTATTTTTTTTTGTCTTTTCTTTCTTCTTCCAATCTTATATTATGAAGAGATCAATGAACTACATCGTCGGAGATCCCAAAACTCTATACTAAAACCACCACTATCATCGTTTTTTTTTCTTATAATTTCAACATTCTATGGTTCGATCGGCCCCTCTCAACAAAACTCCTGGCTTGCCCCTGTATACGTATATATATACATACATACATACATACATATGTGTGTATGTGTGTGTATATAAGAGATGATCGATGTTCATTGAAGTTTTCACCAGGAGATGAAAAGCCACCAAGAATCAATTATATTTACTTGTTGGACTTATCTTTTGGCAGCAATATCGTGCGTTAAAGACGGTGTGTTTGATATCATGACAATAACAGAAGTAGTATCCCTATCGCTAGTGGAAGTTTTTGACTTGGCTAGCTATGCAATGAACCTTCCAGTTATGTACTAAAAGATTGAAATATCCACACTATACTTTGATAAACTGAATCAAGTGATTTGATCTATGTCCAAAGAAAGAAAGAAAGAAGGAAAAGTAAATGTATTGTATTGGTGTAATCAACATGTTTGGCTATCTGTGATCACTGATCAGCGGCAAAATCTCTGTTTTTTTTTTTTTTTTTTGTTTAAACAAGATAGCCCTTCAGTTTTGTTTTAAGTAAATTACGTAAAATCTCATGAGTAAAAATTACTCAAACAAGATAGCCCTTCACTTTTCTAATCGTGCATGTCAAATTTCATGTAAAATTTACTTGCGTGGGAGGTTTTTCGTCTTGAATTAGCAAATAAGAACTTCGATTAAGTTTTTATTTTTTCTTTCTTTTTTATGGATAATGCATTTTAAAGACAGGGAGTGAGATTCGAACTCGGGATAAATACATGACGTAGACCGTCTTTGCCACTAATTTGAAGAAAAAAACATTTGGGAATTTTAACAAGCACAAAAAAACCAATCAAAGACTAATTTTCAGATTTCAGCAAACACAGCTTGGACGCAACTCTGATTTTACAGTAATTTTTTTTTATCTTTACCAAGTAAAATGATCAAGCATGGCCAGAAAATTTTGTAGAAATAAGCCAGAAATCACTTGACATGTGGCACAAATGTTCTTCAAACATTTAGCATTCGGGTTAATTTGTTGGGATGGGGGAGCTGCAATGTAACCTCTCTTTCCCTTCCCTTCAAATCCCTCAATCCAAACACACTCTTAACATTCGGATTAATTTGTTACATTTATAAAAAGGGCCCCAAATAGAAAAGATTAAGAGTCAACGACGAAGCCAACTTTAAGGACAACCAGTAATACTGAACTGTGGTGGTCCGCGAAGCATGATAACACGCCTCTTTTGTCACCAGACCAATGTCCGGCCCAGCCCAACTGGTGGTCTCGTCCCCAAATATTGGAGTCAAAGCCAAACATTTGACTCCACACTCAATTTTTGTGTCCTAAAATTACAAATAGTCACGATTATTTAGCCAAGCACATTTCAGTTTAAAACTGTACAACTGAGCGTTCATTGAATGATTCTAGCTCATGCTTAATTAAATTAATCAGTTTGATTTAGATTTCAAAAAAAAAAAACTCGAATCTAGAGCAAATTAATACAGGGATTTCTTCAATTAGGTACTAAAACTTACACATGCAAAACTCATATTGGCTCTTGCTCTATTAATTCAAACCCTATTCTAAAGTTTTATGTACTTCTGACTTCTAATCATGATTTAACTTGACAGAGAGCATAAAGATCACTTGTTTTGAAAGCACAACAAACTTTCTTGATTAACCTGTTAAAACGTTAATTAAGAGTAAATGTTACTTTTCATGACCGATAGATAGGTTATGTTATAGCTCAATGACTTACATTTCAAAATGTAACATGACTTATTTATATCGGTGACCAAAAATAACATTTACTCCGTTAATTAAACAACAAAAGTAATTAACACTAATGAATGTTAACTACAGTAAAAATGTGTATGTATGTTTTTTATTCAAATATTTTTCCTAATGTATTCATGACAATTTGATGGGAACATTCTCTTTGATCCCACCAATAATATTACATCAACAACAATAAACAACAATCAGCTGGTAATGTACTTACAAGTCAAAAAATCAATACATTGTTTTGCACAAAACTTAATTAAGGGTCAGCTGTACCAACATCAGTAGTTGAACCAATCCCCACCTGCAACCATGGAGATGAACTTCCACTAGTGCTCATATCCTTCAGTTCACTTAGCTTTGCTAACTTCACCTTACTGTGTGCCTCATCATCATCAACAACGGCATGATCATTATTCTGCGTCAAATCCTCACAATCATTAATCTTGTTGTCATGTTGGTGGTGATGATCACAATGGTGGTCTAGTGTATCATCTTTCTCTTTGGGACCAATGCCAATCCAAGACTTCAAATACATTTCCGTAGACACTCCATAATTTGCAGGGTTATCAGCAGGAGCAGGAAGGTTGAGGTCCAGAGTGAGATCGATAAGCGGCTCGCAGTTGTTGATGAAGTTGGTTGGTATAATTTCTTGGATTTGCTCCGTATTTTGGTCGTGGAATTGATGATGAAATTTAGCCAGAGAGGAGGCGTCAGGGGAGTTTGAAGTAATCCAATGGCATCTCTTATGGCCACCAAGTGCTTGTCCGGACGAAAACACACGATGACATATTGAACATTCGTGTACTTTCGATTTCCTTCGAGAACTTGACGCGATTGGATTAGTAGTGATGGTAGTTCCATGGTCGAATCGCGATGTTGAAGGGGATTTAGTTGGGAAAAACTCTTCGTGTGTAATGACATCGTCGTCGGGCAGGCCATCGTCGAGGCTGTGATCGAGCCAAGCAGCGAAACAGCCTTTAACTTTCTTGTGACTGGCTCTGTGTCCGCCCAATGCTTGGTGTGAATTGAACACTTTCTTGCAGGCTTTGCATTCAAACACGCCCTTCGCAGTAACCCCTTTTGCCTTGTCAATTGGAAGCCTACATGAAATTGGAGCAACGAAAGAGATTTGATTTCTTCGATCCTCGTCTTTGCTAGCGGACGCACACGACTCCTCTGGCTCGGGTAATAGAGGATCAACGGTTGCATTCGATAGCATCATTAGACAATTCGCTAGATCTTCTTCTTCGCTTGATGGACAGTTTGAGTTAAAATCACCCACTTTGGTCCTAAAAGATCTCTTCCTTTTAGACCATCTCCTCGGAGTTCCATCGTCGCCATCCGACCCCGGCGACGACACTAGAGATTCCGCATCCTCGGAGCTGCATTTCCCATGTTCAAGAAACGACTTCCATGACAAGAATTCCTTGCCACAATTTTCACATATTTTGCAACTCTTGAAACGATTGGGATTCGTCCTCAACGCATACATTCTCTTATTGCTTGGAGCATTGCCTCCCAGCTTGTCCTCCCAATCGCTCGCCGGGTCATCTTCATCGATTTGCGTGCCGTCGTCGCCAATACCATGAGCCCTCATATGCCCTCCTAGTGCCCTCCCGCACCCAAATCCTTTTTTGCAAATCTTGCAATAGTGCTTGAAATTTGACTGTTGATCCACCGTCAAAGCCATAAGAATGAATGAAACAGAAAGGAAATGTTTTTAACTAATCATGAATGGGATATACAAGAAAGGGAAGAAGGGGTAAGTTTATTCTTGTAGTGAAAGTTGTATGGTGGAATTGGAAGGAACTAGTCCTAGTTTTTAGTTGAAGTAGTGGTTGATGAGAGAAAGAGAGAGTGGATAAAAGAGTAGTGGAGATAGAGAGAGGGAGAGTGTCGTGACAAGTGGTGGGAGGGTGATAGGATGAGAGACTTTTTCTACGGCTGTGTGGTGGTGGCGCCGCCGGGTCAAAACACAAACCAGCGGCTGTCCGTATGTATGACTATATATATATTTGATGTGTGTATAATGTGTTGTGTGTGTGTCTAGAGAGAGAGAGAGAGAGAGAGAGAGAGAGAGAGAGAGAGAGAGAGAGAGAGAGAGGTGGAGTGAGTGTTAGTGAGTGAGTGAAGGAGAGGAGAGAGTTGGTTCTAACTGCCATACCTATTCATGTCCCTTCAATTCCAAGCCAAGAAAACCAACCCATGCTTCTCCTTGTCTGTCGGTTGGTTCAAGCTGCTTTTCCACACATCATTAATAATTTAATATGTCTTGCTAATTATGTAATTTCTTTGCTTTTATAATTTTTAATTTGATTATTTGAAGTATAATGATATCTTAATTTGTTTCAACATGTTTGGCTCATGAGGTCTCTACTTGGTTTCAGTCCAAATTAGAGAGAGAAAAACAAAGAGAAAGTAATACATATTTATAATCAAAATATCATAACCAAACAAATAAATAAATAAATAATTGAAAACAAGAAAAAAGATAAGGCTACTTTGCTCTGTAATTATAACTAATTATAACATATTGCAATTGTACTTGTTTAAACTATATGCATGCTATGCATGAAAAGTCGTCAAACTTTACATTTTCTTTAGATTAATATATATAACATGTGGAGGAGCCGAATTCAGAAAATAAAATAATACACAATATCTATGCATATCAAAGAAAAGATCATAAGACACAAAATTTGGATTTTGTGCATAGTGATCCTTTGAATATAACAATCGATTTTCCACATAAAATTTGGACGTCGATTGGGCCGGGCCCTAATATAGGGGTAACAAATCCGTGAGAACCCAATTCCAAATGAGTTCAAAGCGGACAAACTATTGTGTGTGGACGATGGTCTAGATGTGTTGTAATTTCATAGTATTTATGGCTTTGTGAAGGGTTACAGGTGTTGATCAGTAGTGTATTTTGTATCAAATGAGTATGATTGGTAAATCATACTGAAGTGGGTTTAGTCAGTGATTAATTGATTACCATATTCTTTAATTTTAATTTGCTTTGTTTTAAAGCATTCAGAAAGCCAACTGGTTACTTAATTAAGTACTAGTACCGCATGATAGTGATTAAGCAATTAATTAAATCTGGCTAGTAATCTTTGCTACTAATACTATCATTGTTGAAGCAACTTCATTGGTCAAACTGCACCAAACCTCCTTCACTAGTTCTGGAAGATTAGGGAATTATATCACCCAACTACCCATTACATTGCTTGGTTTGTGTATTCTTGCATGGCTGCCACTGATTCTTAAGAATATATATTGAAGCATTCTCAATCACTGATTCCTCACAACAATTCATAAATTTTAATAAATTTATAATTTATAATGTTTTGTTCCATAAATAAATTAGTTAAGATATCAAGTTCTGGTATGGTCAAGCCCACTTCTAGGTTATAAGATATTGTTAAAAATATTGATGTTAATTAATTAGCAACTGCATATCGAAAATTTATAAGCAACTACATAATTTGGTAAATTTTTTATTAAATATTCTATTTTTTTCAAAGGGCATAAGCCCTAGCATTTCATTCCATAATAGCAAATGTTACACCTAATGCCACAAAAAAAATCTAGAAAATTACAAACACTAGCCTATAGGAAAGTAAATATTCTATTATAGATTAAGAATTACATGTATATATTTACATAATTTATAAGTTAATACTTAATGGAGACTGACGTGGGACCCCAGCTTCCATCTAAAATTGTAAAAAGTCACATGGATGCCATGTAAATAGTAAGCCGCTTAAAAACCACGACTAATTCTAATAACATTCATGTGTGTAATGTTTCATAGAGATCTCGAATTCGAATCTCCCTTTGCTCTGTAATAAAAAAAATTGGTAAACCACTTAGGCCTCAAGAATGCAAAGTAATACAAGTATGGAAGACTACAAAGGCCCATTAGTTTGCAATCAACCTTGACATGAGAGAAATGAGCCGAAATGGGCTCTTTGGATAGCTTTCGAAAAAATGTGAGCTCCGAACAAAGACTAGGCTGGGCCGGAAAAAAAGCGAACTTAATTATGGTTGGACATGACGAGTTGTGGGCTAAATAGGTTTAAGCTTGGGCTGGTCAGTTAATTACTTTGTCCCCTCAACCCGCCCTCAAATAGCGTAAGCTGTGACCCATCAAACTAGTGTATGAATCATTATTGTAAAAAAAAAAAATTAAAAAAAAAGGCAATAAAGGTTACGTTTTATTAAACATGGTTAACAATAGCCAATGATGACGTTGCCGTGGTGATAGGATGTATGGTAATCTGCTTATCGAGAAAAAGATGTATGGTAATCACCGACCAGGGTTCAATACTTTTCCAAGGCATGAACTCACACATAGATTTTCCATGAGTTTGTATGATATGCGTAGTTTGTGTTAGTATGCATGTGCTAAGAATTTATTTTAGTGGTAATTAAGATGCATGACATGAATAGTTTGTAGAAATTACTTCTTTTTTGTGTCAATATATCATATATTAGATTCCTCAATGCATTTTTAGCTTGTTTATTGTTATATTTTTGGACAAGAATTCTAAGGTTTGGATTTGGGGCTCTACGATTCCCTAAAATCTACAATTCATATCTAAAGATGAAGAAAAAGACATAAAAGTTTTAAAATAGAAAAATTAAAGTGTGATGTGATTTTGCACATCTCCAAA
This sequence comes from Tripterygium wilfordii, assembly GCF_013401445.1. Classification (NCBI taxonomy): domain Eukaryota; kingdom Viridiplantae; phylum Streptophyta; class Magnoliopsida; order Celastrales; family Celastraceae; genus Tripterygium; species Tripterygium wilfordii. Next base: position 2,816,714 of record NC_052248.1, on the reverse strand, counting down.
ACCATTGGATTAAAATCGAAAACTCTCCTATTCTAAACGAATTGCGAAACTCCCGAATCCCTAGGGTTTCACTGAGTAGTCCCTCCAATAGGAATGAATGAACAAGACTTTTAGATTTTTAAAGGTTATATATGTTTATTTGATTATCACGTGATGAGTTTTCATTGATGTTCTAAACCATAAACGCTAAACTCATGTAGTCGACTTTAAATTTTTAGGATAAAGATTTTAGATTTTTAAAGGTTATATATGTTTATTTGATCATCACGTGGTGGGTTTCCATTGATGTTTTAAACCGTAAACGCTAAACTCATGTAGTCGACTTTAAATTTTTAGGATAAAGATTTTGATGATGATGATATATGTTTATTTGATGCTATGAATTATAATAATTTACAATGTTTTATCATACTCAAAAAAAATTAAGACTAGCTTAATTGTTGCCACGCAGTACTTCTTTATCCCTCTAAACCAGACAATTCTGCCTCAAACGGTCAGAAACAAGGGGATGGGCTGCAGCAATCCACATAGTTGAAATTGCCAACAGTTTTTAAAATCACAGTCTATCAATTCCATCCACTGGTTTAGAACTCTGCATCACTCCTCACCCAAAACAAAATCAAGGAAAATCCCACCCAACATCCGACTTCCCTGCCGATCGTCGTCATTCCAAGGGAGGATACCAGTGACCTTCTATCTTAGACATCTTGGTAGCAGCAATCGGAGGCACTACCGATGCCGAATGAGAGAAGGCAAGACCTGAGAGACACTAGGTGCAAAGGCAGGTGCGCCTCTACAAGCACCGGGCCTCCACGATCCCGAGAGCCCTGACACTGCCGCTCTGAACGACTGGTGCTGGAGGAAAGGCACCGCCATAGTGATAGACATTGTTGTTATTTGTTAAGACTTTGAGAGAGACATGCAAATTGAGTGTTTGACCGACACAACAAAATAATGACGGTCATTTTAAAAAAGGTACATACGTGTCATTTTTACATCCATTAGATAAAATAGATGACTGCGATTTTGAAATTTCTTGGTAATTTCAGATCCCAAAAATAAGCCCTAATTTCCTTAAAAAAAACCCTAGTTTCCAACTTTAGTCTTTTTTTAAAAAAATTAATGAACAACTGCTCTTACTATTTGGCAGGGATTAGGGTTTTGTGTTGGCTTATAGTCGTAATTAAGTAATTATTACTTTTGAAAATGGACCGCCTACCATATTAAATTATCTAATAATTTACAATAATAATTGCATGACTGTGTAAGTCATCAATTCAATAATTCTCAAATAAATATATATACGATATAATTTTATGCATTTGTACCCAGTAACCTAGATCATCAATGTTATTTCTGTCTTCCACTAACTATATATAATGTGGGTCTCGATAACGAGTGCTCTTAAGACAATTGTTAAGGAAATCACAACATGTCATAAGCGATGAACAATTTCTCATCTAATTTTTAAAATTTAAAATATATATATTTTTCAAACTCCAAAATACATTTATATCATTTATCCAGTATCATAAGAGCACTCGATAGCATTTCTCATATAATTTTTTTATGAAATGTGCAATTATATTGATTTTATTTGTTCCTTTTATGTATATGGGCATGTAAGGATTTATTGGTTCAATGCCTTTTTTTGTCCAAGTGTCACATTTTTCAACATATCAATTAAGGGGTGACTTTTTGAATATGGTGGGCATACAAAGACATTAATACTACTAATCAAACTGACTCATATATTGATTTTAATATTAATCTGCTCCTTCACTGTGGAAGATCAGGGCAGCACATTACACACGTACATTATAGATATATATTAATACCAACACAGTAACTAAAAATTGACAAGGGACCTATAAGTCTGTCCAGGCTGCCAACCAGCAGGAATCACATTGCTTGCCACAATAGTCTCCTTTGTGTCCAGCGAGGTTAGCTTGAGTGAGAGTGGTGCACGTAAAGCTGAGCCTGCGTCAAGTTTCCAGACTGCACCCCATGATCGTTGCATGGGCACCCACGAGGCCGAGTCTAAGGCCTGTTTGATTTCTACTGAACCAAGCTCACCGTCTTTGTCATCGTATTCAACTAGTGTTGCAAAATAGTTTGGGTTGGACCCAGCATCAACTTTAAAAGTCACTGTCTTGCCCGGATAGTTACAAGCAACTCTGCAATTATTTAATTTAAAATTTTCAAATATTAGTTTTTAATTTGATTATAATATTTTGAGCACTATATGAAGGGAGTAATATTTAATAATTAGGTTACGTACTTTTGATATTGAACCTGTAGGACGCCAGCATTGCGAAGTTGATCAGCCTGGCCAGGCTTAGCCATGGCTCCGAAAGCATGCCCACTTAAGTCAAAATGGGCCGAGTCACATCCAGGGCATTGGTCTGTGATTACTACTGTCGCTGGATTGCCTGAGCATGCTTCATTTGATGTGCATTTTACCTAAATTAAATGCGAATTAAGGATTAATATTATTATTATTCATTGTTAGAATAGAGATATTGATAGAGAAAGGGCTTGTTCAGAGTAGAACATTGTCAACTTAATATGGAAATAAAATACTCTAATAATTTTAGTAAATACAAAAAATTAATATATCCCGAATAGAAAAAGAAAAGTCAAAAGATATGAATTAAGAATTTAAGAGTGATTTATATTGGTGATAGTCAAATTCAATCACTGTATCAATTATAGGTGATATAATTATTTCAACATTTTGAATTTTTTTTGTTAGCAAAGTTAAGAGAATATGAATTTTTTCACCTGATAACAAGCACCACATCCTTCGTTTGATTTGTAGAAAGCAGAACCACCGGCCGACACCAATGAAGAAAATGGAGCTTGCTCTACCGCATCACCATATCCACAAGCACCACCTATATGTACAAAATCAACTATACAATGAAATAACCAAGACCTTATTGAAATACACATGCATATTATATACATACATACATACATACATACATATATATACATATATATATATATATATATATATATATATCATCAAATTTTCAGAACACACATTATTAAGTAGCTCTTGCATGTGATCTAGAGTGTAAGGTTTCCTTCCACTCGTAAGTAATAAAAACACAGTGTGTGTGTGTGTGTATATATTCATTTGCATTTGTTTATTTACCATCGCTGCCGGCACCGTCAGCAGGACCATACCAAGTAGCTTTTGCCGGAGACCACTCAGAATCCAATTGAGCCATTGAGAAATTGAGGAGCTTTGGATTGAAGCAGTAACAAGAGTTCATGAAAAGAGAAAACATGAGTGCAAGAGCAACTAGAGAGACTGAAAACTTAAGAGCAATTGCCATGATTACTACTTTGATTAAGCGACTAATCAACTCAAATACTACTCTTTGGCTAGATTGCCTTGGTGGGTTTGAATTGATAGGGAGCGGAGAATTTATAGTGGAAATGGGCGTTGCCCTAGCATCCATGCAACCAATCAGAAGAGACCACGTGTCTCCTTGACTAATTTTCAGTTAATGTCTACGTGATGGGACCCACACAGGCGGTTAATCCAGGGACCCACTGGATTTATGGAGGAGAATTTTATTTGTCGTATCGTAACTTATTTTGTTCCCATGCTGACTCTTTCACCAGGAAATACGTCCACGAAAATCTGATAACTAGATTTGCGGTCTCGGTAGAAAGCGAAATGTGTTCGTTGATTTTGCCGTTAATGGTGGTTAGCAACCCGTTACAGGTTTTGATCGAACGGTTCAAATAACGCTTGGCTTTCACGTGAGAGTCCACATCGTTCCCAAACAAACGGCACGTAATAGTTGGCGGTAATTGGGGTTTGTGTTACATTTTCTTCAATACGTGATTAATGGGTGATTAGTATATATATCCACCATCTGATTGTTGCCACGTGTAGGATTGTATTTAGTGTGTGATTATATGGACTTTTTGGTGATAAGAAAGTTGAAAAGAATTTTAGAGAAATTAAGCATAGGTGCACATGGTTATCACTTTCAAAGGAATGGGGGAATGACCGATTGAATGCTTCCATCCTCTAACATTATGATTTAAGCTCCACATGCCTATCACTTTCTGTGTAAGAAAGTAGGGTTTTTTTTACAGAAAAAGATCAAAAAAAAAAAAAGAAAAGGTCAGCAGCAGAATTTGGGTAAAGATATTGTGTCCACTTAATCAAAGAACATTGATTAATTGCAGGTATTAATCAGAAAAGTTGATTTGATTGATTATACTTAAATTATTTTTTGTTTGCCCTCAACTATTCTAATTAATATAAATGAGAGGTGGTTCGGTCGATAATCTACTAGGTTAAGCATATGAGTGTCCAATGTTCGATTTCAATGAAAAATATATTTCTCAACGATATTTAAAAAAAAAACACTATTCTAATGAATTAATTGATACAGTGAATTATGTAAGTTTCCCTTAATTTTGAAAGGCCAAAAAGAAAGTGCAAGAGTAGTTCTTGTCAAATTTGTTGAGCCAAGTAAGTGTTTGCCTAAAAAGATGTGATGCCATGTGAAATGTCACTATACTCATTAGAAGTGAAACACAAATTACTTAATATATAAACATAGCTACTTCTGTGGATTTAGTGTACTTGGTTGTGTTTACTATTCTTGATATTGTTTTCTTAGGTTCAAAAGTGTTTTATCATTTAGATGCTAGATGGTTGTTAAACAATATATAATTTAGAAAAGCAATATATTTGTAACGATCATGTGATTGGGAAAGATCACCACAATTGGTGAATGAAAATTTCCAAATAATTATATAATGAACACAAGATATGGATTGTGTTTGGTAGGTTTATTTTTGAAGTTAAAGCTAGCTTACGTTGTAAAAAATGTGTTCGGTGAAACTTATAAGATAGCACTAATTTAGGATGGAGGGGCTCCAATTTCTGGCTTCAATTCCGACTATAATTCTCTCCCAAAACTATGTTAAATCATTAATTAAAATGTGTGATTAAGTATTTTAGTGTTCATAATATTATAATATAGTAGATTTTGAGAAAAAAATTATAAATTATAAGTTATAAACAATAAACCCTAAATCTTACACTCTAAACACTAAAAATTAAGCTCTAAACTCTAAATCATAAATCATAAACACTAATTTCTAACTTTTAAACTTAAATACTAGTCATATTTTAAAAAAAATCATGATTTAACATGATTTTTATGAAAGAATTGGAGTCGAAATTAGAGCCCCTTGTATTCCCACTAACTTATACTTGATATTTTATTAATAAGGAGATGAATGTATAATGCACACAACGAAAAATTCAAACAGTTAAATTCAAATACTGATATAATAGCTTTGTTTAAATATTAGGGATAAAAAAATTGATTATTCAAACCCGTCATGGTTTAAGGTCGGGTTTGGTTTTTGATGCCGGGTTTAGGGTACCCGAACCGTTTAATAAAAAGATTCATTATAATAATAATATTATAAATCATCTATAAAGGTATACTACTAGGATATTAAATTATAACATGATAAAGCATATTAAAACGTATATATTTATAGAAACATACTAATAAAACTATAAATTAGACTAATTTGAATTATAAAATCATAATTAATATAAATTATTTAAAAAACTAAAAATATTACAAGTTAAATGATAAACGGATACCCAACAATAAACGGTTATGGAACGGTTCCGGGTTTGACAATTTAAATAGTTTTTTAAATGGTTTTGGTATAAAATATCTTAAATGGAAACGGTTTTCATATTTCCTAATTGGAAGGGTACCCGATCCGTTGCTATCCCTAATCAAGCAAGCCCTAAGAATCCAAAGTAGCATCCAACATGAAATGCCATCAATTTTTTAATTGGGCATAAGAACTGGTTACTCAACAACGACAAAGGAGAATAGAACGTATTAGATAACATTATATAAATAAACCAACGATGTGTATACAACTTGGCTTAAAAGGTTACAGTGATCGAATCCTAGAAACATGGAAATGGAGTCCAAACATCTCAGTGTGCGTTTTCAGATGCCCACCCCGACACCATACTCTCATCCATGGGTTTTGGACCCCCACATGATCTCGCAACTGATTCAAAAAGTTTTTCAATCTCTGGTGCACATCTAATGAAGGATTGGTTCCAGAAACTGTATCTTGGATTCTGCAAAATCAACAAAAATTAATGTACAGCAAACACGGGAATTTATTTCAGTGTATAAAATAAATACTGAAAATATGGCAACCTTGATGAGTTCGATGAAGGTAATCAAAAGACCCCATGGATGAGGTCTATTAACTATAAGGCGTTCCAGCAACACTCTAGTAATTTGCTCCTGGATAACCTCCTGCCATTGAGAAAGTACATTGTTAATTAAAGTATCACTCATTCGTACACTAACTTGATTTTGCAATTCTATGTTATAGCTTTCCATACACTACCAAAAGAGACGAAGGTAGAGGAGAGGGAAAAGAAACAAAGGATATAAAGATAATGAATACCTCAGCAAATATTGTTAAAAAAAACTTTAAAAAAAGGAAAAGAAAAAAAGAAAGCATCTCACCTGTTTTGTTTCAGCAAATAAGTACAGTAGGATGAAGGAGAAGTAATGCGTATGATTGTTTGGATAACGGAGTTGGTTTGCAACAGCATTTAGGAGGAGGTAGCGCCCTTCAGTATCCAGTTCTGATGCAAGAGTCTGATAGACCTCCAATGCAGTATCCACCAAGAGTTTAGTTGGAGGGACAGAGGTCGATGATTGTGAGTGAGGGCCTTTTGCCTGCAACTGCTGGATGGCCTGAAAGAATTCCCGAAAGATGATTATGCACAAGCTCTTCACACAGATGTATTTCAAAACTTTTTCAAGCTACAAATACAAAACATAGAGAAAGGAACCAACAACCAGCATGAAAACTAGAATATACCTGCATTCCAATATACAGCACAAGGGAGTTGATTAACGGTACATTGTAACGGGTTCCAGCTAAAGCGGTATCACTTGGAGGGAGGAGTAGCTTTTGCTTCAGTTCTGTCAGAAAGGAACCAGGTTGCCTTGTCTGCAAAATTTTAAAACATTGATTAAATACATAATTACATATATGCACATATATCCATTGAAATGGACATCATGGGACAAGTACTGTACCATGAGATAATCGTCTACATCTGCTTTAATCTGCTTTGCTTTAAGAGCTGCATCAACCTCAGAGAGAATGTGAGGCGGCTCCCTGATTTCTGGAAGCAAATCAATCTGCGCAACAGACATGAAGCGGTAAAATTTTATATGATTAGCTCAGATGAATATATAAGTTCCCTTGCTTTTCTTTTTGGCAAACAAAATTTCCATTAAACACCTTCAAATTGGGAGTAGATGGATCAGGCAGTCTCATATTGCGAGGAAATGCACTAAGGATAATATTACGCATTTGTATGCAGCTTGGAGGAATCACATCACAAAAGGTGAAATGATAGTCGCACAAGAACTCTGGGAAATCATGAAGTAGCACCAGCAGCATTCTAAGTGTACCTTTATAAAGCAAACGAACCTGCATATACAATATGTAAACCATAAGACAGCATTTTACTCTACAGCTAAGATTAGCTATGAAGAGAAAAGACCAGCAATTGGCGTACCGGCCCTCCCAATTCAGCATTCCTCAGATATGGCTCAAGGAATTGGAACAGATCTACCAGCAATCGTTGGACATGAGGCCAACCCTTCTGACCATTTCCAGTGAGCAATTTTGGCATGAAGCTCCTATGACTCACCAATTCAAGCCATGCAAAGCTGAAGAAGCATTCCATCCAAGTTAGTGAGACCAAAAGTTAAAAGTGCAGGCAATTCATAGATGCAAAAAGTTTCATATTCTACAATCTGCCAAACAAATTTCTCAAGAGAATAAACATGGTAAAAAGAGATACTCAGAAGTGCAGCTTGAAACCAGGAATTGTGAAAATCAAGGCAATGTTGCAAACAAAATATAGAACATAGATTATAAGCTCCAGTATTCTACATACTCTTAACAACATTTTCAAAAGGCATAAATCATGCTGCACAGAGAGATTCAAGCCTACATCTCTAAACAAAGAATTCCAATACTCAAAGCAATATCTACAACATTGAGGAATACCATAAACCTTTGATGATTATTAAACTGGGAAAAAGGTATCAGTGAGAGATTCGAAGTTTGGAACAGAATATAACTTGTACATAATTCAGTTTTTTTAAAATAAGGAAAAAGTTTCATGTTCTTTAAAAAAAAGTTCTAAAAAATAATGATAAGATTCTCCACGGACACAATAAAAGCTAAAAGCACTCGCATAACAAGATAATTGCACGAAACATAATTGAATAAAAATTTCCTTTTGGACACCAATTTAACATCAAGTGGCAACTCAAAAATGTGAACAAGTTATGTTATGACCAGCTTTTGTATGCAATTATTAATTAGGCAACATTTCTAGATCTTGATTGGAAGCTATCCCCAAAAATTAGCAACTAAATATTTCTTCAACAAAAAAAAACCCAAATATTAAGGTCCAGAAGATGCATAATCTCATACATTGGCTAGATTTGCACAGGATGCCAAAATTAAAACTGAAGTTGGTTTCAATAGAAGTGAAATCAGACGCTAGAATTAACAGATAATTAAACAGATTCTTATCGTAACCTGAATGCAGGAACTCTAAGTGGCTGCAAAGCATGGAATGCATTGGCAAAAGCTGCCAAAATCTGGAACGGATGCAACAAATGATGGTCAGACAATTGAAACCCAAGAAGACAATGATCATTAAGTAAATGCAAAGTGACATGCCTGAAAGTTTGAACCATCTGTAACAGGATCCAGTGAACTGAGATCTAGAAGCCAGTTAATAAATAATCTGAAATATGGTATTGGATGGAAAGATGCTTTCTTCTCTTCCGAGTCCTTCTGTATAAATCTATTTATAACAGCCAAAATCTGCAGAATTCCAGGGAATATCACACAAATAATCATTTGAGAGAGAAATTTACGGTGTTGGTTGCAGATTTTGCAGGGGCCAAAATTTAGCAACACTCACCCTTGATAAAAGAGAGAGCTTACTGGAACCTTGGTCCACAGGAGAATACTGCAGTATGATAATAAGAGAAGTTAGAATGATTAAAATATTAGGAAAAGGAAAAAAATAAAAAAAGAAATTAAAGATACCACAGCAAAATTATTTGCACCTAATATACCCACCTTGAGGATTGAAAAGACAAGTTTTGCATAAATATCAATGCCAATGAATGATAGAGTCTGTCCTTGTTGAGGTGCATGAAGTGCACCAGAGTTAACCTCATAAGAGAGGCAATGTGAAACAGAGAGTTCCTGAAACCAAAAAGGATGTTACCCAGGGGGAAAAGTAAAAAAAAAAAAAAAGCAGCAGAGACATCAAAGATTAAAGAAAATACCACGAGGATGCGAAAAAAGCGATCTATCATATCATTCCCTTTCAGCAGCCCATCTTGATGCAATCCTAAAATGTAATGGGTACAAGCAGCCTCGTTTGTGCCATGTAGTTCACATATCTTGTACCATTCCACAAATAGTGAGGAAACCTACATGCAAACAATAAAGACAAAGCAGAAAGCCCTTACTATGTCAATTTAAAACTCCCACATGGATTTGGGTTTGATGAGAGAGAGAGAGAGAGATCTATAGACAGAAAAGAGGTAACTTAAATCAAGACACCTTATCGCGAAAACCAGTAGGATCTGGTTCCAAGGACTCAACATTGCTGTGCTCATCCCTCATGGTGGTAGAATAACCAGTAGGCTGTTTCCACAGACACATAAATTTCACATCAGATACTACACTCAATACCTAAGAGTAAATAATTGACTAAATATCTTTAATTTAACCTTTTTGTCTCTAGATTGCCTTGCCTTATCCTCCTTTCCAGCAGTTAAACCAGATAGAGCAGCAACGTTGGCAACAGGATTCCTGGCAATCTCTATCAGCTGCTTTAGTGGCTCAGAAGAACCAGGTTTTGCAGCAACCTGCAAGTCAAATCACATTAGAGTTTTAAATTATTTCAAAAACCTTCGTGATACTCATAAATAATGAGCGGACACTACCTTGGCCAATGCATCAACAAAACTGTGAAGTTCCGATATGAGACTGGGTTCTTCAATGACCAACGTTTGCAGTAGGGAAACAGCAAACTCCGTTGCACCCTCTGCATATTTCATGCAATAAGTCAGTTGTTTCAACTGCAACACATTAAACATTTAAAATGAATAATCCTTGAACATACTATTCCTCCCCCCATCAATCAGTTTCGCCATGTGAACATTGTATTCAGCAAGGTTGAGCAGTTCACTGCGAATAAGTCCAAGGGTAATATCCTTGTTGAACTTTCGCTCCTCATCCGAGTAAATCACCTGTATGTGGTAATTCACACCAATTAATTATAAGCAAGAAACCTTAGAACACATCTGAGCAAGCAACACCAAAATTGACCAAATTAGACAACAAAGTGAGCCAACAAAAGAGGAAGGCAAATCATCCCCAATTTCCACATCACTACGGTATCATTCAGCCTCATCAGTGAAGCTGTTTTGCTTATCATCTCTCTGCAGTTATCAGAGTGCTTAATTAAGTCTCTGTCAGCCACAACACCAGATGGTGATTTAAAGTCATAGCCTTGAAAGTTGAAACATAACCAATGACGCCATTAAGAACAGTAAAGGGAACACATACAAAAGCTCGACTTTTGCTTATGAAAAGGCCAACAGACATGGGATTACATATGGTGATATAAGCAATTTTGTTAGAATAAATTCATCTTATAATGAAAAATCAGTCGGTGGATAATCAAACATTGTAAAACTTAACATACACAATCTATGAGACCATCAAGTACAACATATGTATGCCTACCTTTTCCAGTGAGAGTAAATTATTAGAATTTTTAACATCTGATGATCTGTGAAACAAATATGCATCAAGAAAGGATTCATAAATCATACCCAACTGGTAAGCTCCTTAACAACAAGCTTGCAGACATCACGAAGTGCAATCAGAATTGCAAGAAAGGCATTAACATGAGCAGTATTCGATGCATTCTCATATAACGCCTTGAAAACCTGTCGAACAATACAAGTTATTAACAAGATGCAATTCATTGGCAGATGGATGATATTCCTTCACAACAATATTAAAAAAAGTATTCATATCAGAAGATTATCAACAGACACAAAAAGGTTAGCCCTAACAAAAACCCATCAAAAATAATGTACTCTTGCAAACAACAGTACACCTTCTGAGCCATAGCCAAGGCAGCTTCATCTCGATTGACACATCTAAGTATGATCTCAGGAACCTCAGCAACCACTCCCTGAAGAACAAAGGTCACAAAATATACAACTGGTTGTAATAATATGTACAAGCAGAGACAAGCCAGAAGGTATACCACATACAAAGTAAATATATTGCCAAGCTAGAAAGTTGTGATATGAATATGTTTCAGAAATTATACACTCAATAGGCAAGAGGAAAATGGAATTCTTAATGGTTCTGATGAGAACTTAGATGGATCTCATGAGTCACCATGTTTGTTCTCCTTGTGCGAGGTATGATGTAGTCGGCTCCAATGATTCTAGAAGCATCTCCATTCAAAAGGAGAAGTTGCAGAAATTGAAGTCTAAGCTAATTACTTCTGAGAACAATAATTAAGAAAGAAAGTCCACCTTTTGACGTCATGGAAGGAAAGGGAAAACTGAGTTGAGACTTCTCTCTAAATGGTCAAAGATCAATGGTAGAACATGGAAGGAAAATGACAGCGGAGATTTAGAAATGGAATGATATCTTCAAAGAGTTAAATAAGGATGACACCCTATTTTAGAGGATATTTCAATATAAAGGAAGGAATCTTGATATTGGATGTAATCAACTGTCTCTCTTACAAATGAGCTTTCTGGGTACGGGATCCACTGGCACCTTTAATAAATTCATTACCATCATAGGAAAATGTATAACTCGGTGAATTGTGACAATACATACAAGAGAAAGGAGAAGAAAAACAATACCTGGATCTCTGCTTCCACGCCATCATTGCTAATCGAACTTTCCAACTGAATCCATTCCCATAAGTCAGTATGAGATTTCAACAAATTGAACTAAAACATAAAAAAGAATAAGAATATTCCAGCAATGCGACTAAATGAGCACTGCAACACTGCCATGCAAACTGTATGACCAAGGGCGAACATAAAAACAACCCCTTTCCCACTCCCTTTCTTTCAAAACTACCCATAAATTAATGAGTAAATAAAGTATCAGATGAAATTCACAGCCAATTTACCCAAGTCAACTAGGGCAAACAGTTTCACAACACATGCACATGGCAGCATGCAATGATGCACATATATTAGAAAAAATACCCTAGCAAACATCATTTTTTTTCTTGGTGATAACCAAGTGGACAAAAATTGTTAAGATTAGTCATTCAACTCAACAACTCAATTAGTTAACTTCTTGGGTAGGGCCATTTCACATGATATATACATATTCTAACACTCCCCCTCACGTGTGGGCTGGACAATCCGATGGCCCAACACATGCACAATAAACGAGCCCCAACATTAGGGCTACTCTCTTAGAAGACCTCACTTGGGGCTCAAGCGTGAGCTGGACAATTCGACGGCCCAAACATGTGCACAACAAACGAGGCCCAACACTAGGGTAACTCTCACAAAAGGCCCTCACTTAGGGCACCTACAAACACACACAGAGACTCACATTTGGGGCAACAACAAATGGGAGTTTAAATTGCATAAGCTAAGATTTGAACCCAAGATCTCATGCTCCGATACCATGTTAAGATTAGTTACTTTGCCACTCAACCCAATAACTTAACTAGTTGGGTTGGGACATTTCATATCATTTATATGTATTCTAACAAAATAAAAGCCGCCAGTTAACAGGGTCTAGCTACCTTTTGCGCAACAATCTGATACTTATCCAGAGCATCCCTTGTGGGTAGTGAAGATTCAGAGATGCCGCTTCCAAGGCGCTCAGAGCCAGTATGTGAAGGTAAAGGCTGGGAGGAAACACCCAGCTCCTTGCAAAAGATTAGATGCATAAGTGAAAAGAATGAATTACCACAAGAAAGAAAAATGTTTTGTAGATATAATCTCTCTTACTTTCACATCATCAGAGGGCTCCATTGAATGTAATTCAGGGGCAGAAGCAGCAGAAGAGAATGAGGCACTGACCAAATTATCTGAACTTTGCTGGATAACACCATCAGGTGTCCCAGTATGAATGGATGAGGCACTGATATAACGAAACAAATATTATCATAACACACAATTAAAATTTTAAAATATTACTTATATAAGAAACAGAAAGATATAGTAGCCAAATTAGCAAGGAAGCTGAATACCTAAGAAGTGCAGCAGAACTAGGTTCCATTCCCTCAGAAGCAGCATCCAGTGGCCGAGGAACCGCTTCAAATCCTGAATTCCCAGGACCAGAAGAGAAGCCTGAGCTAAGTTGGCCGGAAGATGAATTATATGAACTAGTTACACCAGTAGCACTGGATGGTATAGAAGGGCCCGGAGGCATAGCATGGGAGCTCTGGCTAGATTGATTTTGCCAGGGAAGGCGGACAAAGTCCTGAAAAGAAAAAAAGAAAGGAGACCTTAGGAGCTAATAACTTCAGTACTGCTCTTCTGAAGATAATTAATGTCATCAGTCATCACACGTATACCTCATAAACTCGTTGTTGCGAGAGAGACAAGTGTCCAGGTTTAGGGCGAAGGGCCTCCGGTAAAACACCCATAGAACCTTGTGCATACACATTTGCATCAAAAAACGTTTGGCCAATACTTTCTCTGTGCTTCCTTCTAAGAGAAAGCTGCTGAGCTATCTCCCCATCAATAGTTTGTATTGCCTAATATGCAAAATACCAATATTAAAGGACTCTTCAGAGACCAAAATGCATCGCTGAGAATGGATAAATTTAGCTATAACAAAATGTCCAAGAAAACAAAGCATTAAGTCTCATTAAATAAAATCAAGTACCCAAGAGAGAAGCAAATTCATTAATCCAAATCAGAGTCCATGAATGGAATGATAGTATAATATTCACCAACCTTCAATATATAAACTAATCAATCTTATTTTTGCAGTTCATGCAACCAGCAACCGTATTTAAATATCAAAACAAAAGAAGTAACCTTATCTGTAGCAGCCTGCTCAATTACGGCACAACCAAGATCCAGATTATCATTTGTAACAAGTTGCACAGCTTGTTCCAGAAGTTCATTTGCTATACCCAAATTCTGAAGGGAATTTCTTAAATGACTTGATATCGAACCGCGTAGGGGTTCCTAGTAAACAACAAATACAATTGAAAACTAATTAGTAGAAGATTTAAAAAAAAAAAAAAAAAACTCACTAAGATATTAAGAGGTCAGTCACACAAAATAAAAAACCAAACAGTTATACCTTGCAGGTCACATGGGCTAAACTTCCAGACAAACTTGCAACCATCAAGTGCGCAGCATTATATATACGCGTCTCCTCTGATTCCATAGCATAATCCTATATGGATTTCAATAAGAGTAAGAATAACATTAGCAAATAAAAAGGATAAGCTCAAGAAGGGTTCATAGGGCTAGAACAGCAGAATAGTTGGAAGGGTATTTCTTCCGAATTATAAAGGAGAACTAGAAAAATATATCGCAGTTGCGACTGTTTCATTAGTCCCCTGTCTCGTTCATATTGTGTAGTTTTGGGAGTCCAGCATAAATGCTTTCCAGAACTGATATATTTTATTTAATTTCTACATTCAAAGGTAAACTTTCCACAAGAGCTAGTGCAAGCCCATGCAAGCAAGTATCCACTCTACACCTGTGCCTTCCCACTGATTTTTTTTCCCTGTTTATCATTTGGTTTCTTTATCAGTGAAATATCTTCCCTCAATTCACATCCTAATCCGGAGAAGATAGTTCATAAATGTTTTGATTTTTGATAAAATAAAAATTAATTTGCATATTCAAGTCTCAAACCTCAACCTAAATAAACTAGAATTACAGTTCATCAAACGAGAGTACATTTTATTATTTTTACAACAATCATTTTGAATGTTTTGATAGAACAGTGTGATATAATGCAACTTCTGGATACATCCAACTTAAGAATGTTGGATGAGAAAATAACGGTGAAACCAAGAAATAAGGCAGCAAGTTTACATTACATAGTACATGATATGTTTGTCGGAAGAGGATATGACCAGTCACTTAGTATATAAATATAAAGCTTTGATAAGTCCAGTTTCACAAACCTTCAAAACAAGCTCTTTTGTTGTCTGAGTTGCTATAGAAACACTGCGTTGCACGATACTCGACACAATTTCCTTGATAGCTCTATCCATTGCAATTGGAACCACTCTGCACAAAATAATTGAGGTGATTAATTATCATACTGGCCAATTAAATTACTAAGCAAGAAAGAGACTGGCAATAGCTTTGAACCTCTGAAAATGTAAGTGCAAGCCCAATGCGTTAAGCTTCTGGTTGATAATAACATGAGTTCCAATGTTAGGTATTGGTGTGGGAAGCTGAGAATGCCAACAGAACCAGATAAGCAGTAAACACCAAATTCAAACACACTTCTAAATACAAAATTCAAACACACTTCTAAATAGGAGAGCTAACTAAACCTGAGTAACAGAGAAAGGCGACTGGGCGGGAGTAGCTTGGAAAAGCCCCTGAGCAGAAGGAAGTTGATCTGACAAGCCTAGTGCAGCCAGCTTTTCATCCTCCATCAATGTACCGGAAGAAAGATGAAGGGGAGCAGCATACTGAAACTTCAAGAGATGTTAAACCTCCCAGAAAAAATTGAAATTCATAAATCCAACCATATAAAACCAAAAATACAAAACCTGAGATAACATATGTGTATGCCCACTAGAATTGGGTGGGCTAGCAACTTCAAGAGGTAGCTCAACATGATTTAGTTGAGATATTATTCCTGACTTGACTTCACCAACAATCTGAGGTTGTGATATTCCAACGTCTTTACTAGAAAAATCAGGATTCCCTTCAACTTCTCTTCTTCGATCCTTGAGAAGTGAAGTTGGCGTTAGCTCCTTCAAGTCAACACTGAGATTCTTGAATAGCACCTTAAATGCCAACATATTAGAGGCAAGTCAGTACATAAGTTAATGATGAAACATCATCCTTCATAGGGTTGTGCATGAAGTTGACTACTTATTAAATCTTTACCTCTATGTCAAACTTGAGATTCATTTTCAAGTTTGGCATCGAATAGATCTCTGCTAGCAATCCAAGAATACCCATGGTCCAAGGGTTTGGAGGCTGATAAGCAAGACTACTTTGGCACGGCTCAAGAATCTACATCAAGTAATTTACATCAAAATCACAGCAAAAAAGCAATTAACACAATTAAAGAAAAATCGTAAGTCAGTACATCCAAACCTTTGAAGTAAATGGAATCACCGCAATCATCAATCCCTTCTCATACGCCTGCAACAAAAATAAATGACCCAATCAAATGGCAGAATGCTAAGTGTACCAGCAAGTCTAGCAAGAAATTGCTAGCCTCGAGAAGAATCATATATATGCGACTGTTACCTCGATTATCAATGATTTTGGATCTATTTCGCGAGCCCTTAAAACTTGATTTCTGCCAATGGTTAATTTTCCAAGCCAGCTTCCCAAATTCTTAAGTAATGAACGCTCTTCTGAACTTGATTTTATAAGTTCCGAACCTAGAAGAACCTGAAAGATTGCAAGGATACAACATATGATTATTTTTTTTCTCTTTCTTTTACTACTTCCAAATGAGGAAGCTAACGCTATTATAACACTAACTAAATCAAATCTACGTATGAAGCAGAAGACTCAAGTACCTTGCAGTTTTCATAAGTGGCTTGAACAATCTCTTTATTTAAAGCCTTTGAGTTAACTTTATCGAGGAACTTCAAGTACAAGTCATGAAAATTCGGCTCAATGCTTGCTCTGTCAAGAAGTCAAGCAAGATCAGGCGCAGGTACAACAAAATTGTGATCTAGTAACACAGCAACTCCTATAAACAAAATTAATGGCTCATGCAGACATCCACATACCTTTTCATCACCATGTATTCTGCAAACCAAGGATAGTACTGTTCTTTCAATATTTCAGTAACTTCTTTTGCTTTAGCTTCAACATTTGCAGCTGAGATGTTATTAATTATAAATGAAATCTTGTCCTGAATCTCGGACGCTGGAGCCTGTAAGCAGGAAGTCAAAAATATGCAAGAATTATTTAAATGCGGGAGATTGGCACAAGGCTGGCATGAAAAACAGAAGAACTGAAACATGCAGGTACAAGTCCAAAATGAAGACAAAAAAAAACAACTTTTTCACTGATGTAGTGCACCACGTACACCATTAAACAAGCTCAGGCGACCTAGTACATAACATAAGCTTTTGGCAGTCACATAAAACTCCGGATGCATTCCTCCACTTTATCCACTCTTTTTAGTCCTATTAACTACATCTTCGCTAATGTCTCCGTCATCTTGGAAAAACGAGCCAAGATATTTAACAATCTTTCTTTTTGTTACTTTTGTCCCACCTAATTCAATCGTTTGTTCGTTCCCTTGTCTGCACTTACTAAATTTACATATCATATTTTATGTTTTAATCCTATTTAATTTACTCCCTCCGTCCCATTTTAATTGTCCCCTTCAATTTTACACACAATTTAAGAAATTGCATTACTCCCCTTTAACTTGACATTTATACCCTCATTTATAGAGAACAATTAAGATGTCAATGACTCCTGGGAATTCACTCCATTAGCTTTTCAATTTAAGGGTAAATAAGGGTAAGATGATTAAAATGGATGAAATTAGTTTTAATTAATTGAAATGGGCATGCATTTTGGGACATCCCAAAAAGGAATAGAGGACAATTAAAATGGGACGGAGGGAGTATATCTTTTAGAGTTTGCCTCCATATCTCATGCTTTGAGCTAACTCTCAATATTATCTCATGATCTCATCCACTAGAACTATACCATCCGCAAACAACATGCACCAAGATTCCTCACCTTGGATATGTCGTGTGAGTTCATCCATGACTATAACAAATAGGAACAGGCTTAGTGCTGAGTCTTGGTGTAAACCTACTGTGATGAAAAACTCCTTTGTAACTCCTCTATTAGTCCTAACACTAACTACGGCTCCTTCATACATATCCTTGATCATAGTAATATAACTAATTGGTACTACCCTCTTATTTAAAATCCACCACATTACTTCCCTAGGAACCTATCATGACTTCTCCAAGTCTATAAATACTAAATGAAATTGTCTTTTTTCCAGCATAAAACTTAATTGGTTTTCGGACATCATAGATATCAATCTCTGCTTGTAAGTTCTAGTTCCTAAATTTCTTAAAAGGTAATAGATAGAATTCCATCACTATTTTATATAGAAGAAGAAAAAAATGAGCAACAAAATTATAAAGTATACCTCAATGGGAGTTTCTCTTCTCTCCGCGGCAGCAACAAGTGTTTTGATGTTTAAAGCTGAGCCAAACTCTGCATTAAATAATATTCTATGAATAGGTATGTATGCAGAGATACAAATTCACTAAAACAGAAACCCAGAGCACAGGAAGACACTAAGTTCAGAAAGCAATGCGTTACGAGCAAGAGATGAAAAATTACTGGTAGAAGAAGCTCCTCGAGAAGGACGGACAAAACCAGGGGAAGAAGACAACATAGCAGGAGCACCAATGGCATTCTGTGTCTACGATGTCCATGAGAACAGTAAAAAAAAAAAAATGGAATCAGAATGTCATTGCTAACAAAATCACAAGTTATTAGAGAGGAAATGCTAACAGGGCATACCTTCTGAATACCAGAAGCATCAACTAGTGGGGGAACTGAAGGTTGGCCTCCAGAAGATAAAGGCGGCTTCATGTCATTCAATAAAGCAACAGAAGCCTTATGATGGCCATCAATAAGACCTTCTTGCCTCTGTTGAAGCTGCAATGTAGAAGAAACGTGTTGCCCAGACTGCGCAATGCTATGACCATTTACCTGCAATAACCACACATCAAAAAGATAAAGAACAAAATTGCTGTTTAAATTGCATCACCAACTTTCCAGCTGCTTTACTGCATTTTGTGATGTGACTAGGAAAATTTTGATATACAACGAAAAAAAATGAAAACAAAATCACTCTCCGAGTATCTGATCAAAAATTGTGAGGAAAAATCATGATACAACAAGAATAGAATCTAGAAGTATAAAAATCGACCACAGGCTACGTTCGACCTTTCAATGAAGCCTAAAAAAATGCCTCAAACAACCAACCCAGAATACCTACATCATAGAGGTGTCTCTACAGATGAAACACATATCATAGCAATGACAAACATCAAAGGCAATGCTTTGACTATTCAGTTATAGTGCACTACATCATTAGTTTACTTGCAGCCAAACATGCTAGTAAGAAACTAATGATTACTGAAAATAACACAGTAAATGTATAGTGGCCACTGGCTATGCAATGTTTTGGGCAGATAGAATTGAATAAAAAATCTCCAATGTCACGATAATCTCACAAAACCAAAAGAGCACCAACATTACCTCCCCATGTCCAGAAGTAGCTTGTGAGGATCCCTGGTGATGAGCACCAGAAGCATTGCTGCCCCCATCCACCTCAAAATGGCCAGATGAAATCCTAGCCAGCGCACGTTCAATGAAAGCAACAAGTTCAGAATGAGTAGCGCGCAGATGAGATATTTGTAAGATATGGTTGCAATACTGAGGCCACTCAATCAAACGATCCACAAATTGCTCCAAAGCCTTTGTCCCAAATACAAACATCTGCATACCCAGAGGTCAAAAAAATAGAATACTTGCATTTTTTAAAAAAAGGGGAAGAAAAAAGAGAGAGAGAGAGAGAGAGAGAAGCCAATCATATAGATCATAGAGACGACAGTGGACATGATACAAACTTTTGAATCTGCAGGTTTACGAAGAGCATCTAAAACACCACGTAGAGCAATTCCAAGTGTGAGATGAGTAACAAGCTGGTGCTTGATAACAGAGCCTGAAATATGTTTCAACAAGACAGGATTGTAAATATGGCCGAATGATGCAAGGTGCAATAAAATATATATGGTTTCCAAATGACTTAGATTCCAAATTCCTTGGAGCACTTCATATCCAATGCCTAAAAAGTCTTAACAGCTCATCAATAATATTCATATTTTGAAGCAGGCTCTATGTAGCCTGTATAGGATGAGAATCATGGGTGTGATGTCAAAATAAGTAAGAACGATGAGAAGTACAACACCAAATCCCCTCAGCCTCCACAATTCTGTTTTGACGTATCAGAGTTGCTAGCTGACAAAATAATCATTAAACCTGCCAGCGCATCAAACAAAAAACTCCCAAGGAAAATCTCACGAATCATTTAGCCACTAGGCCCTTAAAAGCATGAATGCCAAGAGATGGTCTAAAATCTTTGAAAGCAATAGCTAAAGGCACAGTCCATTGCTTGAAGACCCCCCCCCCCCCACATGCACAATATAAGGAGTTCATCATCAATTGCAACTACTAAGAAGAAGAATACAGAAAGTTTCACAACCCTCCGCAAACACATAGATCTGATTGTCTAAGTCCAGAGCCAGATTTACATAGATCCACGATCATAGCAGATCAATGCCTTGCCAAGGCTCAAGTAGAAGAAGAGACACTTGAACAAGGGGCTATAATTGGGTCTACAAATAGAGGAGGATTTGAAACCCCATGAATTATAGCTAGTTTTTTACTTTAACAAACCACCTTCTCCTTTTTATTGTAACAAACCATCTTTTCAATCCACATGTGTAACTATATAAAAAACCAACACACACACACACACATATAGACACTTTTTTTTTTCAAAAAACGTTAACCAGCTTTAGGTTTCTACAAAAAAAAAAAAACAGCAATGGTAAAAACAGGCCCTAAACCTTGAGATCATTTCCTTCATACAGAACTGTATTGAAGGGATGTGGCATATAATTGAGACTGTTCAGAGTTTTCAAGGAAAAGTGTGCATACTAATGTTTCAATATTAAGGATACAACTGCTTATTTTTTGCTCTATCACCATCATATAATTCACTCAGCTCTGAATATGCGGATAAGCTACAAAATTAGACAATTATTGATTTCAAGGTGACTTCAATCAGTGACACAATTGCAATAGTGTGAACGCAAGGACTTGGTCATTTTTCCAAGCACCAATATCTCAGCAGTAATAACACAAAAATGAGAAGACAACACAGTCCAATATACCCATAATGATAGAATTGACCGTAGCATACAAATCCAAGCCGTTACATTAAGCTTCTTAAAACCTAACAAGTACACATGAAGCCAAGACTAAAAGATTTTTGGATTACAATAATCAATTTAAGGTAACGATCTAACATTCTTAAAAACTCACCAAAAAGAACAGCAGCGATTTTAAGCTGCCTTTCAGGATACTTTGGGAAGAATTGGTATTCCTCAAACAGATTCGCAATCATGCACTCAAAAATTGATTGTTCCCTGTCAGTTTGCACAGAAAAACTTTAAATCATTACCAATGCAAAGTGTAAATAACAGTATGTCGCATCCACAAATATCCATTAGACATCAAACAAATAACGCACAGTCACACAGACCACCATATTTCCAATCAACTTCTAAGCATTTTGCCAGATTCGATTAAAGCACAGGATCATTAAAGAGCATGTTTGGTTGGGCAAAAAAGAACGTTTGAGATCCATGATGATGCAAATCCGGTGCAGGACAGGTAGATTTGCAAGAAACGGCATATTACTCAGCAAAAAGGATCAACTCCAACTACCCAACTATTGGACAAGCCAGAAAGACATGATGGAGAGACTCGGTCGCATGCCAGAGAGACAACAAGCCCAAGCATCAGAAACCATAGAGTAAACGTGTTTTGAGAGTGTCTTCGAAGGTAGGGATATTCAGATATATTTTTTCATACAAGTAACTTTGGTTTTTTGTGTTGAGCCTCGCAATGGCTTTCCAGCTGAGGAAGTCAAAAGAGGTTCCATTCAGAAAAGAGTGAAATTCCCTTCAAAAAGGGATTCAAAGAGGTATGTTTGGTTGGGTGGGAATCTCATTGACGCCCCTTCATTCCCTCTCTGTTAGCCATTCAGATGTTCACCAGTGGATACCCGCCTGCCTATAGAGTGGAACTGTGGAAGGGCCTTTCTCAAGAAAAGTCTATTCATACCCTTTTAATAAAACTATATTAAAATATGTACTGTTAATATTAGACACCATTATAGCATTCTATCTCATTGAAAGATTAGATATTGTAGCATCATATCTAACAAGTTATGTACAATCACATAATACATACATTTAAATAAGGAATTAGATAATAAAAAACCAATGTATATGTCATGTTTATATTATATATATCATGTAACTATGTAAGGCAATATAAAAAAATTTATAATCAAAACTAAAAATTGAGTGTATGCGCTCTTTCTGAATGTCTGCATGCACACTTTCCAGAACAAGAGAGAAAGAAAGGGTCAAATGCTACACAATAAAATTGCTATCCCTAATGAACTCTTCCATGGGCAGTAACTTAACATGTATATTAATGCCAATGACTGGAAGTCAAGACAAGTAAATTATAAAAGAACAAAAATTAAATTAAAGCTTTTGAAGCTTGAAACAATTCAGGGAAATGATGAAAAATTAAGATGAAAATTAAGATGTGAGCGGCAAGAAAAATAGCTTCAAAGATTCAGCAATACCTCTGGACAGAAGATTCCTTAAACCTAGCAAGCATTTGAACCATTGCATCAATGCTTAACTGACAAGAAAACATTTGATGGAAGTAAGAGTTTGCTTCCGCCTCAATATCATCTGCATATCCTTCAGAGACAGAAGAATCTGCAGCACCACCATTTTGCAGCTTTGGATTAGAATCCATGGTCGTTATGTGCAACTGTTCCATTTCCTCAGAAAGTTCGGATGAGGTCAAAAGACCAGTATGAGCCTTGAGGACCTGTTAGATATACAGAGAGATAACAGATTCGCACATAATAGAAAAGAATGACACATGAAATGGCATATTAAAGAAAATGTAGAACAAACCTTTGAGAAGGTAGAACTTGTCTCCATATATAGATTTATAACAGTAACAGAATGCTGAGAAGATTTGGCAGGCAAATCCTGCTCCCCACCAAACTGAATCTCTCTTAAAAACTTCAGACACTCCTGAAAAAGTAGCAGTACAAGTGTTAGCCTGTCTAAATTAAAATAATTACATTCTTCAGCAAAAACATAGCTGCACCAAGTATTGATTCTTTACGATGGTAGGTGAGTTGACAGTTACACGCTACCTCAAAGAAAAAATCCTTGTATGTGATTAGATTATAACTCAGCCACTTCTCAAGGTCTACAAGCTCTTTTCGTGAAGCAAGGGCTGCCAATCTAATGCTGCAAGGGGAAGGAATCATCTCTAGAGCTGAAGACAGGATCTGCAAAATAAATTACAAACATGAAAGTGGGAAAAGATGACATAAGCATACAGCAAGCTTCAAAACATGACAGCCTAAACCCATCAAAGCTTCCACACATCAGAACCTTCTTCTTTTTTTCCCAGCAGAAAATCTAAAGTCTGGAGGCTCATTATTCTACTTTACGATGATAAATAACTCTTTTTTTTCTGCATTCAGGTTGTAATAAAATGTAAAAAAAAAAACAAGAAAACACTATTTCCACAAATTTTACCTTTAGCTCTTGACAGATGTCCAATATTCTTGTCAAGGTGTCTGGCTCAATGCTGTAAGCATCCACAAATCCTCGCAACACAATATCAGGATTAATATGCCACAGATGTAGCACCAGACCATTCGCCACAGTACTTTTAACCATCATGGGAAAAAGAGTAAAAAAAACTTCATTTTGCAGGAGGTTATACGCAGTCTGCATTCAGAGAAGAAACATTAATAAATCAAACTATGCATAGATTAAAAAATTATGCAGCCTTCGATCACCGATGAAAGCAGAAAGCATACACTGGTATGAGCCATTCCAAGCAGTAAGACCTCAGGACAGTGTTTCACTGGATTTTCAAGCATTGATCGGACGGACCTAGCATGACCCCTCTCAGCCAGTTCACAAAGCACATCCCAAAGGTCGATACACAGCCACGCATGATTTGTCTGACCAATTTGAAGCTTATGGCTATGCAATGCATCCATATAGACCTGCAATAATAGTCAATCAATAACAATCAAACAGAAGTTACAATAGTGTAGAATTTAAACCAGAGGCATAGAGCACCGTACCAGCTGTCTTGAAGAATGAATGAAGGTAAATATCTCAGGAGGTGCTTTAACAGCATATTCAAGAAAAGATAGTTGACCATCCGTATTCTTCCATAGAGCGCCACAAATGGCATGAAGAGGGAATGGATCCTGCAAGGCTCAAGTACACAGGTTCAGGGAAACACACCAAAACACATAGTAACTTCTCATGAAGTATAAAAGAGGTACCTGACATGCATGTTTGTACACAGACATGAAAAATGCAAACGCCTCCTCGTTAGGCATGTAAAAGCCCTCGTGATCAAGATTCTCAATAACTTGGATCCAATTGGTATTAGGAGCCTGCATCCAGGACGAATACTAAGAAACAGACATATTTCCTTAACAAAAAATTGGAAGTTGACATCTGCCACAATTAAGATAAAAGAGCATTAAGGAAAGCAAAAGTAAAACTCACAAGTTGCTTAATGGTTTTCACAAGGACATCAATATTCCAGGAGCTAAAAGATGGCTGTTCAGATGAAACATTATACCCAAGGGCCATGCTGAAGGTTGAAAATGTATTCTGGTTGTCATCCAGACCTGCATAGGTTTGAGCCACAGTGCCAAGTATCTTAGAAATGGTAATCTCAGTCAAAGGCAAAAAGAGTGACAAAATCTCTCCACAGTGTGAGGCATCAACTGTGCATCCATAGCCTAGTTCTTTCAGTATATCTCCCATGCTCATTTCCTTCTCCATCTCACTTAAAATAGCATCAAAATCATCTCCTTTGCTTAAGTGAAACAATTCCAGGTTCCTGTGGGCAGAAGAGAAAATCCAGTAAGTAGATTTTGCCTTCCAACAACACAAACAAATGAAAAGAACATGACTATACCTTGAAAAATTGGCCTCACGCATCTCATCTGAAAGCAATGGAGTGAGAACAAATGAATTAGCATCCTCCGACTGCAACAAAGATAACATCTGCACAAAGTAATCTACATGCTTCGAGAGGCCCTCAGATCGTTGGAGGAACATCAGGATGCTTTGAAATTGCTCAGAAGAATTTAATAAACCACGTTTGGCAGACAATTCCTCTATCTGAGCCATGCAAAAAAATTTCCCTGGATGGTGATGGAAATGTTTTAACCTCAAGCCGAAAGACTTAATAAAAAAACAAAGAAACGAATATACACTTGAGGCGCATAACCTACCACACAAACTGGTATCAGGGTTTTCAGAATCAGACAAAGCAAGACCAATACCAACTTTTTCTGATGCAGATAAGTGAAAGCAATTTGACAAATTCTGCAGATATCCTTCACTGATATCTATACCCTCGAGTGACTGACAAAAGATTGTACTGAAATTTGGTTTCTCCATAATGTAAGTAAAAATTGACATCAGAACTGATTCCAGCTGCATGTTTTTCAACTCTGTCGGGTCAAAATGCAAGTGATCCAAGCAGGTTTGGAGAATCACAACACTTCCCTCAATTCCATGATCAGCAAACTGATAGATAGAAAATTCACCATATCAGATAGAATCTAGGGAATGCATAAAAATGTTTTGTTTGTGATATTAATCATCACTCAGCCCATCGAAACTCAACAAGGTAGTGACCCAACCTACAAATTTTCATCTGCATAAATTGATCTTTTCACTCAGCACAAATATCATGAACATAAAGGTTCAGTTTGTAGTTATATATTCATAAGTCATGTCCATAAAGGTATGATATGTGGTTATGAGAAGCTCTCATCTCGACAAGCTGTTCTAGAGCCGGTCATCTCATATATGGGACTTCTCAATAAAAGGATAATAATTTAGATTGTATTCGGCAATGAAGAAATCACAGAAGTAGGATGAATTATGAACACCAGTTTTAAGACATTGAACCAGTGATAACAGTAACATGTTGTTGCTCATTTTATTAAATGGTTTAAGAAACAAAAACTCGTCCCCACAATGCCATTCAGACAAAGTTTCGAGGAGAAAAACTCCACATTCATTTACCAACCACGTTTCTGAACACAAGTTCACCAAGGACTACCAGATTGTGATCAGCCGTTTTTTAGCAATGGCTATCATCAGCAGCATTAAGTCGCACTAAAATTCATGTAAAGACCAGTGTAAACCCAACTATTGTGCGATAATCCACATTCCAGGCCCAAAATTGCAG
The DNA here is from genome assembly GCF_013401445.1 of Tripterygium wilfordii. NCBI lineage: Eukaryota > Viridiplantae > Streptophyta > Magnoliopsida > Celastrales > Celastraceae > Tripterygium > Tripterygium wilfordii. Next base: position 2,790,204 of record NC_052248.1, on the reverse strand, counting down.
CCGTCTAGCCATAAACAATGCTCAACCTATGGTTGAAATGAACCGGAACCGCTCAAAATTCACGCATTCTTCACTGAATCTCGAGCTAGAAAAATACCTAGGGTTTCCGAGGAATTGAAAGGAAACAGAATACATATAAGCACATCTCATATGCCTACATAAGCGCGTCTTTGAGTGCGTATCAGCCTACGATTGCGCTTACCTGACAGAGCTCTCGGTAAATAGAGTCGGCGTTGGCTTCGTTCACGCTCTGCAACATAAATCGAATCTGGAACGGAATCGTCGAAGACAAGGTAGGCATGGTGAAAGATCGGAAGCTGCAGCTTCAATCAGCAGAGAGCGAGCGAGAGACTTCAGATAAATTGAGATGGAGGGTTTCGGAGATTGGTGGTCAAAAGAGGTGAAGCTCTGCCTTTTGGAGTAATATCTAGGTCCGTTTGAGGTGATTTTTGACTTAAAAAAGACACGGCGTCCTGAGTCGACTCACCGCGTTTGGAAACTGAAATTCGGGTCAAATCCGGATCCAAGCGGGTAAATAGTCCGTAACAAAATTACATATACTTCTCGCTGCTGCTCTAAACAAAACACCATACACGAACCAAAAAAATGGCTTCTGTGGAAGAGAACCCAACCGCAGCGCCTCCTGAACCAAGACTCCTCGAAGATGTCACTCCCTGGATCGACTCCGCAGTGCAGCAAGCTACTGTCTACCAGAAGACTGTGGAAGACACCATTGATGCCGCCATTGAAGCATCCAGATCTCGTTTCTCCCAAATTCGGTCCACTTCATCGGCGCACTTGCAGCAATCTATCGTGAGTTGAAAAGCTTATTTGTTGCCTTGAAAAAGTTAGAAAGAATTATTAAATTTTTTGATCCTTCTAGTTCACGTGCTGACTAATGGTATTAGGCTTCTTATTGATGTTTGTTAACAAGAGTTTCAAAAGAAATACGAATTGATGATTGATTGTTGCACGTATAAGGGGGTGTTTGTATCTCAGTAAGCAAGCAAGACAATAACATAGAGCACACGAAATAACGAAATTTTGATTTTATTAGTTGAAGTTGAATGTCATGTCAGGTTTTGTACCCAAAAAAAGTTATGGAGATATTAATTTAATCAATGGATGGCTTTTGAATGAACATATTGAGCATCAACAGATGTTTGTACCTTTGCTATCTGTTTGTGTTAACTCACTACTGAATTATTCCTATCTTATAATTCTTCTACTGGGTTCACTTAACAATATAGAACTGTCATGTTATCCAAATTTAATTAGGTAGTTTTTGTTGGTATCCGTTCTAAATAAATATTTGAAGTGCAATATTGTTCGCAGTCCATGCATAATACACTTAGGAATGCTCAGAGGGATCTTATGATTCATGATTCAAGTTTTTAGTCAATCGATTCATACGATTCGATTCGATTTGACAACCTTGGTCAAGATTATATCATTTTTTCACATGTTCAATCTATTATTGAATCCTAGGATTCTCTGCAAGATGTGAAGTCCATCTACAATCAATACGAGGATTTACTATTTGCCAGACTGAAAGGTTTGTTCTATTCACTCGTTATGCATGAGTGGAAGAAAGTGTTTCTATAAGTTTAACATTGAAAAGAAAACAAAAGGGAAAATTAACTAGCATATTTTTTTTTTAACTCTTTGCTGCAGATGGTATTAATGTTGCAGCTTCACATCCACTAATTACGGGAGGCGTTGCTATTGGCGTTGGATCTTTGACTCTGAAAAGTATGTTTTAACAAATAATGTAATGGTGTTAAGAATTAGTTTGTGAATATGCTGTAGATGCTCTTAACGTAACTGGCTTCAATTGAAGTAAATACTAAATAGGACATACATAGATGCATAAACCCATTTTGTGTGCTCTTATACATATGTGCATGCATTATGCTTCCATAGACATGTCATTTTGTTGTTCTTTATCTCCTGAAACAATTAATTTTTTGAGTAGCTAGACTTTTGCAATCATGGAATCAAAGTTACAAGTCACCCAGTGAAACTTCTGAAAATAACTATAGAACATGGATAGTAATTGTAACCTAACAGTCTAGAAAATCGATTTTTCCCCCTGTCAAGTAGATTGGTTAAAAATATTTTTTAAAAAAGACAACTTCACTTAGTTTTTATTTATTGGAGAAACCGTATAATAAATTTCACAGTGCAATGGATTTTGGAGGATAAATCACTCCCTTTTTTGATATAATAATTTAAATTAATCGATTAAGGATATGCGTTTTTTGACTCGTCTGGGACACTATCAAGTTCCAAAAGAAATTGGTGGCATAGGCATCGCTTGCTTGAAGACATTGTAATGCACATTTAGGAAAGTGGCTTTGGAAGTTCTGTATCAGTAAAGATCAATCCTGGAGGAGACTTGTTGTAGCCTGAGGTGGTATGGTTAACAGGCTTTAAACGATTAATTTCCAGATCTTTATGATTTTGCCTGTAACAATGATTCTTCCATCATTGAGTCAATTAGAAAATATCAGACAGGGTTTCTTGAACTTTAGCTTCATCGCAGAGGCTCAAGATTGGAAGCTGAACTCGTTTCTAAGATCTTAGGAATTGCTTTACAAGAAAACACTAAATTTGAATCTGGATGATAAAGTTGGTTGCTCATTTTAATTGGGCAGGTTGGTTGGTCATTGTACATAGACATTCTCGTCACTATTTGATCATTTTAAACAGAGCCCATGAAAATTTTTTAACAGTAAGGCAGTGTCTTTATAAGCTTTTCACTTATCTTGATGGACTTGTGAATTTTTTAGAAGTGATAGGACACATCCATTTTGACTGCATATGTAAATGCGTTTAAGAGAATCTTCTTATACTGCGTAATTAATAATTTCAAATTTGCACTCAGTTAATTTCTCTCTTTGGTATTCTTGCAGGGCCTAGGCGCTTCTTGTACTATAGCACTTTGCGCCTTTTTGTAAGTGAAGAGGTGAGCTTAAAGAATATGCTTTAGCTTTGGCTTCCTGATCTTGTATCGATCTTTTTGAGGCTCTTAGCTTTTCTCTGTGTATTTTTTGTTTGCACTTTGATAAAATTTAACCATTCAAATATATATAAGCTATTAACTTAAACAAGTCTGAGTCTGTAATGCATTCAACAAAGGAAAAAAGGGAGGGGGGATTAATGAAAGCATTTGTGCCTTATAATATACATCCAGTTTGCCTTTCAATCTATACATTTTGAAAGTACTTCTCGTGTTACTTCTGCGTGCAGTCCTTGCTATCCAAAGCAGATACAAAGGTAAAGGAATTGCACCAGACAATTAGTCAGTGGAAGGCTGTAAGCGATAAGTTGGAGGTAAGCCCCCACTCTTGTCATTAAGACTGATTGTGATCATTCACTTAGAGCATGCTTAATGACTGATTATAGTGGATTTATATTGTCCATTATCATCATCTACGCCTTTATCCCTAACAATTTGGGATCGGTCTCATGAATGTTTATGTAATAATATTGGATGATGGGAAACCTTGTCTTCTCCTTAGGTACTTGCTAGCTGGTTCTAAAATCTTTGTTTGAAATTATATTATTTCATATATAGTTAGTTTAGATCAAAGAACTGTGTGTGGAGTAAGCTATACGTGCCTCTGTGTTATTGAATTCTGGAAGATTAAGAAGAGTAGAGTGACTTCCCATTGTTACTGCAGCTTCCAACATAAATATGATGGAGACCTGGCAAGCCAGATGACAGGAACTAGAGAAAGAATAAAATTTCAAAGATGGATGGTGTATTACGAACTGCTTCTGGTTTTTTCCCCTCCTTTTGGGAGAATGTGGAGCTGTTCCAAAAAAATGGTGGCCAGATTACACCCACCCCTGTAAAGGAATTCTGGATACTATCAGTTATATGCAAATCACAGTTTTTCCCTCATTATCTACTTAACGCCATAGAAAAAACTAATGGGATAATTTTGACCGCGGCAAACTGGTGTACTACTTCTTTAGGAAGTCTTTAGGCTATTTGTGGTTCAGCAATATTTTTCCGACATCTGTTAGTATATTAGGAGCTCAAAGGAAGTTTTATAGAAATCATCTGGAGCACTTTACTGCTTTAATCAGTCATAATTGTGCTGTAATCAGCATTTTATTCTGACTCTTTTATCTTTTGAGGTATGACAATCATCAGAAGGTGCTTTATTATATTCCTTTCTTTTTGGTTCACAGAGAAGGGCATCTGTAGCAGAAGAAGACCTGATTCGAGGAAGGACAAAACTCAGGTTCGTGTTTTGAAAAGAAAAAAAAAATATAGCAGAAAATAGACGTATTTAAGGGGCACCAAGGGGTGTCAACACTTACAGTTACAGAGCTAAGAAACTAAATACAGGAGATCAATTCAAGTGCATCAAATAAATGGTTTTCATCTTTTTTCTGAATGGAAAAGATTTTATTAGAAGAAGCACCAAAGGGGCACATAGCCATTTTCATCTAGGGCTGGACTAGAATGAAACAAGGTACAAGAGATTTTAAAATAATTGTAGCTAAAATTTAACGTTGGACTTCAAATGACAATTATCAGGAAAAGGAAAATAGGAAATGGTTGAGAACAAGTACATCATTCTAATTAGTTTTCTGGGCTGTGTTTATATTCCCATGAAACACTCTTTCTATGGTGCCACAGACAAGCTGGAAAGCAGATACAAGAGGTAGTACGCTCAGCTTATAAGATTGAAAGACAAGCAGTGGGTATGTACATATCATTTCTATCTATTTTGTTGATATTTGAACTTTTCTAGGCATAACATGCACTTGTTTGGTCTCCTTGGTCTTGTTGTGTCAGGCTTGAAAGATGTCATTCGAGAACTTCCTGGGAGAGAAGCATCTCGGTTTCGGTCACAAGTAAGTTTGTTGGATCTCGAACATTGGGAACTAGTTTCAAACAAATTTCTCTCTTGGGAGCTGAGAATTGGAATATGAAGTAAAATATTATATCAGAACATGAAGTTTAGTAAAATTAAAAAGAGAACTTATTTGAAGGCGAATCTATGATAAACCATGTTAATAATAAGGTATTGCCATCAATTCACTAGGGGACATACAGTTTCATCATGTTGTTTTGTAGTAAATTTGATGAAATTGTATGTGCTGATTTATTTGTTTGTAAAGCTGATTTTAGTTTTCTAGCGCTATGTTCCTGGAATCCTTTTTTCATTAGTGAATTCAGAACTTAAAGGGGAAAGAAGATGTTAACAACCGAGTACTAACTGCAGACAATTCATATATATAGTTGTTTTCCTGAGGGATAAGATATACTCATCTGGGATATTTGCTTGCAGGTTTCCAGCCTTGCCTCTGAGGCAAAGAAAGAAAGAAATGCCTTGACCAAAGAGGTTAGGAAAATCAGTAACTATGGAATCTCAGTATAAGTACTTTTGTTGCTTGCTGTTGTTACCTCCTAGCATATACAATGTGTAAAAGAAAGGCTAATTTCTGCAAATTATTTTCAAATAAGTATGTTTCAATGTGGATCAAGGCAACAAGTAGCATATGTCTTACTTGTGTAGGGATATGCATGTCAACACATTTCCAATAATGAGGTGTGTGTACACTTGAGTTTGAAAATGAAAGACTATGCTGTTTAGTTATTAGTGTAAGTCATTATTTTTGGCCAGCAAATTGAGTCTTTCCTGAAGTTGTAATGCTCGCCTTAGTGTATACTCATTCGGAATCTAATTGATATAGAGCAGAGTTGAAGAATGGTATCTCATACTTTGTGTGGCCTATTCATGTAACATTGTGTTGTGTTTTCTGCTTACCAAAATAACCTTTTTGCTGTATTTCCTTTGTTGCTTCTCTTTATTGATTTAGAAGCTTGGGTTGATCTCCATTGCCAAAATAAACAGGCATAGCCATTGTTTCTTTTGGCAAGTTTTTTAGGGTTTGAAACCTTAACCTCATGTCTACGTCCATGCCAACTCAAGTTTCACAGCCCATGTTACATCCCTCACGTGGATACTCGGGCCAATAAGTTGCACGAAAGCCCACAAATCACAAAAACTATATGACGATATGCACATTTGGCGCAATTTTACGCTCTCATGGTATTCCAAGTAGTTGGAGCAGAAAAACTGATTAAGTGTAGTGAGATTACTTTTAACATTTGGATAGAAATCCCAATATTGGTTGTTGATTGTTATCATGATTAAAGAAATCTAACAGTTTTCGGCTGATGATTTCAGTTGACATTACATGTTACTTTGGGCGAAGATTTTGACCCGATTTTCTAACAATAATGTTAGGTAGCCCATATAGTGATAGTGATAGTTCATGAGAGTCCAAATCTTTTAGACGAAATTTTAGAACTTTTTAAGTATTAAAATACATGTTAGATTTAAAAAAAATTACATATTTGGAATCAGTGCATAGAATTTTCTAACAAGATTCATTGTCGATAAGTTTTATCGGGTAACTTTTAATTCCTTTGTTTTTTTTAATGGAATTTCAAAACACAATGGTTTCATAACTAAAACAATGAATTCTAGACTATGTTTTAAAAAATAATAGAATCTATATTAAAACAATAAATTTTGGACAACGAATTCTGAGATAAAAAAGAGTGAAAATAAAACTATTTCATTGATTTAATCAATGGAATAAACCTCTTGGGCTCCCATGGGTTATCAAATTGATGGGTTACATGTCAGTTTCGATTCTCTAATGGGCATAACATAAAATCAAGTAATCAACCCTATATCTCCATGTAAAGGTGGTAAAACCTTGTTCTGTTTGGATGATCGAATTTGTCCGATTCGAAATAAACTAAATTTGAACGTAAGTTATATGTTCGAAATCTAGGTCCAAACATAAAAATTTTGTCTAGTTTAAAACCGGATTCGGGTCCAAACACAAATTAAATTATTATCTAATTTACTTATTCAGATCTAAATCAATCCGAGTTTGATCAGTTAAGTACGTTCAAAATCCAATCCGAATTAGGGTCCAGACATATAAATATTTCATAAACACGTGATGTTTTCGTATCAAGAACCAGAATTTTTGCACCCCTATCTCCTTGTGACTATAAGCCAAAGAGTGTGCACTTATTGTGAGAGAGAAGGTTGTAATGGAGGAGAGAGGTGGATAATATTCGGTCAGACTTCATCACGTGAAAGAAAGGCACACCGGTCTCTTTCAGATATCCTGAACGAGCGTTTGCAAAGATGGCAATGGTAGTTGAAAGCTTTAATGCCAAAAAGAAAAAGAGAGGAGAAATCAATTTCTTCTTAAGCTGATTTTCTCCAACAAAAATATTTAACGAAGAGGAAAGAAAAGAAAATTGAGTTTTGATAACATGACTCAGTGCGATATCAATGGACACGAAACCAGAAGTTTGCCACGTCAGAAGACTTGATGACGGTATTGGTGATGGTGTTGTTCCTCCTGCTGTAACTCTACGTTCTGCTCCCTCATCTCCTCCTTCTGCCTCCGGAGCTCCATTACTTTCCGATGTGAGTTCGAGTGCTGAGTTAGCACGAACGTCGGGCTTGCCGCCGGACGGTACTCTGGGACCAGTCGGCCTGACTTGTACCTCACACCGCAAGCGTTGCACAGCGTCTTGGGACCCAGTGGTCCTGTCCGCCACTGCGGAGTCTTCTCTGAAGCGCAGTGAGTGCACCTCCGAACACCTCCCTCCGTCGACGCCGCAGAACATGTAGAATCAACGGATGCCGCTCCTATGGCTGGATTCGTGGCTCTCGACCGCTTGGTTCGAGCTCTGCCAGAAAATGCCGTGTCTGACCGTACCGGCAGGGTTCCGGTGAGAGGAAAATAGGAGAATGAGTCGTCGACGAATCGCGATAGCCATTCAAGCTCCGCCACGTCATCAGTCTACGAAATTCCCAAAACATAACCAAATTAACCATAAAATCACGAAAAAACAAATAAAAAAAAACAAAAATCAGTGACTGCAAACAGAACGAAATGAGCGTTCATTGAAGCTTACGGGGACACAGAGGTCGTCGGCGGTTAAATCAGTTTTGGAAATGGAAGGGTAGGAAGGGAGAGAGGCGTTTTCGAGCGTGTGAGGGATGGGGTGATTGTCGGAGGAGGAGGATGTTGCGGCGGAGGAGATGAAGAGGTCGTCGTTGGAGAAGTCGAGAAGGTCGTCAATGCGGAAGTGATCTGGTGCTGAGAGTCCGTACATGTCCATTGTTGTATTGTACGTTATTTGTATATACAGAGAGAGAGAGAGAGGAGAGTGACGGAGAGGGGGGAATTAGCTGTGTGGGTCTCTCCAATTCTTTATAGCTCTCTAAAAAGCTTCAGAGAGAGGGGAGGGTCAGAGGGAGAGGTAGTTATAGCGATGGCAGAGGGGGCAGCGGAACGTGCACGAGATAGAGAGAGAGTGAGTGAGAGTGGGAGAATGTGTGTTGAAATGGATAGGTATTCATGGATGTATACATGTATGTACACTGTAAGTATATATTTCCTTTTTGTGCGTGACAGTATGAGAGAGACGGGTGGAACGGATGGAGGGTTTCATGCGATAATCCACATGCACTGCCTCTGGCTTCTTGTCTTTTTAGGTTTCTTTAGAAAATCCGTATAGAATAGTATAATTTTTTTATCAAATGTATAATTTAATCCTCTTATAAGTTAGATATATGATTTAATCATATTCGGTATTTGAAAATAATCTGATATTAGGTTTGTATAATATAAGATTTGAGGTAATATATCTGGATTACCCCCAATTAAGGTGAGAACGATAGTTTTTTTTTGTCATTTGACATGTTATTTCTTATACTAAATGCTCCGTATAAAATAAAAACGAGTTGGAGGTGTTTTAATATTATACGGTCGATATCGTATAAAAACCACTTTATAGAAAGTTATACTATCCCAAGTATTTTAAAATTCGTCTAAACACCCAATAAATTCATTAAAGGATAATTCATACTATACATAGTCTTATACGCTCATCCAAACAAAGCCATATTCCATTCTTAGGGCTCTCTATACTCATCTACGTTGAGTGGACACCAAGTAAGTCACGTTTGGTAGCAAATATTGGACGAATAGAATTGTAATATCTTTTTAGTCACTTATATCTCAACAACAACAACAAAAAAAAAAAAAAAAAACTTGATCTCGCATAAGCTTATGACATGCATGAATCAGTCGGGGACTAACAATGACCCTCTAAATTTAATTACACCTACTTTTGTGGTTTTTCTACATAGAATAAAGCTTGATGATAATTTTCTTCTTTTTTTAAAAAAAAAATACTGCTCAGAAATATGTTTTTCGTTGAAATCGAACTTTGGATATACATATGTCTAACATAACCGATTATCAATCGAGCCACGCAATCAAGTATGATTTCTTACATTTAATGGACCAAGGTCCTTACCTAACATGTTCACTAAACTCTACCATAGTTTTGATTTTCGACAGAATCAAATGGATGCACCAATAAAGGGATAAGCAATTAATTATTAAATAAAATAATGGTTTGACTTTGTAGAAATCCAAATGAAGTTTTTTATTTTATTTTATTTTTCAATGTAACAATTGATGAAAACTACGCGGAGGAGTTCTTCACCGTTTCTCGAGAAAATACAGGCTTTTGTGGCTTTCCATTTTTAGCCGTTCACTCATTGATCCTCATAGATATTTTATCTAAAAAAGGTCCACTGTATTTGCTATTTATCCTAAAGTTTGGGACTTGTCGGTGGAAAGCAAAAACTCATTTAAGATAGGCTAGAGCCTAGAAAAATATAAAAGAAAATTTACTATTTATGCACATTAATTAATACAACATTTTGCTATCTATCTGCCCCTTTCGAAAATTTGGTTGGGTACATTCACATACATTTTTATTAGAATTTTCAACTCATATACACATTAATAATATTATCTTTTTAGGTTGTTCGGTTCTCGTGAATACATCAGGCTCGAACGGTTTTACATTCCTAGGAGGTCACTCATCCCAATAGTTCTCTCTTATCAGCACACTTAACTGCAGAGTAAATGTTGTCCACTAGAAAAACACATTGTTAATGGTTAAGAATTGAAATAATCTATTGTTAACAAATTTTAAATTATTTTTATGATAATACAAAATAATGAAAGCAATTATCAGTAATCCAATCAAAATTGACTGCTTGTTAAATAATTCAGAGGTACAAAGATAAAAAGAGAAACAAGGAGGGACACGTGGTGGCTTGAGAAGAAGTTTAGTACTGGGGACCACACCAGCTTTTGAGTCTTTGAGCAGCCAAAGAGAAACGTAACGTAAAATATATAAAAAGCTGGTAACGGCAAACGTATAGAAAAAGTGGAAATAAAAAGTAAAAATAACAGACGGGAGGGCCTGTTCCGTTACGTCCCTTCACTTCTTTACTGGATCCAGCTGTCTCTTTATAAAAATTACCCATTCCTTTTCGTCCTTTTAAAAAAAAAATAAAAATATATATATATATAATATTAACGATTTAAAAAAAAAAAACGCGTGAGGGACAGAGTAAAGTTAGTAGTGTCGGCCGTCGGTGGGATTCACCGGGCAATTGAAAGGACCAGGTCGTGCACAGTTTCTCCCTCCCTCCCTCCCTCTAAAAAGTACGGTTGATTTATCCGACGTGAAGAACGCTTTGGGATTGCGACGTGTAACCAAACAGGCCACCGCCAGACTGGATTTGTATCCACGTTTGGCAACCCACAACGATGGACCCGAATTTGCATGGGCTTCGGCCCATTTTACAACATCTTCCCAGCTAATGTTGATCCAGTTAGCGAGTTTTTTATTTTTTAAAATACAGAGAACAGAGGTTGGGAAGTTAAAACTCGAGAATTCTATGAGATTTCACGGATATGAGTGTTATGTGAGCTATTAATGGTCAAGTTAGTCAGATATTGTAGTGTATTAAGAGGCACCGCATGGCCATAGTTGGGTATGACATTTCTTGGTCCCGAAACAGTGGTTTGGAGATATGATTGTTTAATAGACTGTGGAAATTAATATTACTAAGGTTTTGGCATTGGTGGGAGACGCCTGCCTTGAATCACGTGACTGTGGCAGGGGATGGCAATCCCAAAGCAACACGAGGCACGTGCATGGTCATGTGCTCATAAAAGCGTCACTCATTATAAAAAGCCATTACAATATTAATAATACTTACTGAATCAATACTTTAGTTTGTATTTTTCGTTATTTATTGGACAGTCAGTCAGTCATTACACTAATGTATTATTCTCAAATATAAATTCTAGGAGCATATAATGATATAAATCTAATAACAAATTTACAACTTACAATAGTCAATGGGCGGTGTCGGTGGAAATGGCCCATGGTGCCCATCTTCAGTTTGAAGATAGTGGGGAAGGACCTTTGGCACGTGAATAGTGACCAACGATTAGGGGACAGAACTACCGTGTGACACAGGAGGGGGGGGGGGAACCTCTGTCCAAATGTCAATCCTCCAGTATCCACCTTGACTATCACGTCATTCCCTGTTAATTTTAGTCCTTTTTGGGTACAATCGTATGTGATTGGCTTCCTAATCAGAATTTGGGCAACTCCATTGACACTCTTTGACAAGGACCCCCCTCCAATTCTTATCATCCCTCATTCCTTGCAATTTCACCATAAATTCTTTTCAAGACATCATTTTTGACCTTCAGGTCCTTCACATGTATATACGATTGGGGATGCCATGCCACCTATACCCCCAAAAAAGCAACCACAATTCCGGGACTCCTGATTCCTGAATACACGTTCCCCAATTGATCTCACCCATTCAGGGAGACCTCAGGTCCAAACATCCCCTATCAAAACCTAGAGAGATAATAGTTATACAATCAGTTTGCAAAAGCTTCAAACAAATTCATCTTCAACGATATACATATCGTACCAAGATATAAAACAATAAAGTTAGTTTCCCACATTCATGGAGAGCACAGATTTTTAATGAAGAGCACAGCAACAGGCAGAGAGGCAGAGAAAACTAGGCAACCCCTGCAACGCTACAACAATGACAACACTGGCAATACAACCATCCATGCGAGAAAGGGGAAAACACGGCAAAATAAGCAGTACTTATCACATTAGCCAACTATATTAGTCTTCATTCTGACTTTCGTCTTTGACAAGCCTGATCATATCATCAATTCGAAGAATTGTTATGGCTGCTTCCGTGGCAAACTGAAACAAAATTTTATGAGAAAACATTAGGATGCTGCTTGAAAATAAGATATCACAATTAGTTGATTCTGCCATCTATACCACAGATCCTTACCTGTATTATTTTCACTTTGCTCATGGCAGGCTCAATAACTCCAGCTTCTAAATTGTTACGAACAATTCCTTTTGAAAGATCAAGTCCCATGCTACAAACATATTTACAACAGAGTCAAAACTAGATAAAAGAGTTGGACCTGGAACAAATTGCTACACTTTCTACTGATTTTTCTAAATTTTCCTTATTTTACTATTTGCACAAGTAGTGTTGCTTGAAACAAGAAAATCATCTAGAAAAGACACTGCTAGAGTCAGCAGAGACAAGAAATCAAAAATACCTTGAAAAGTGCCTTTTATCAGCATTTGTTTGCGCATGGTGATGGTAAGCCCGTAGTTTTGCGACCAACTCAGTGGCATCTTTAGCAGCATTGACAGCAAGTACCTGGGACCAACGACATGTTAGCATTGGGCCCTAATATTCCACTGAAAGCCACTACATTATGCGCTCAATTTTCCATACTCAACCTTAGGAATTATCAACAAAGACTCTGCAAACTCTGCAATTGCTAACTGCTCTCGGGATCCTAGAGTTGTAGCCAAGTATTCCAAGTACACAGACAGAGCAGCCTCAACAGCACCTCCACCTGCTACCACCTATAATGCCAATAGCACAACAACCAACTGAAAATTTTTAAAAACTAAAAAACAATTACAACAGGCGCCAACTTAGGGTAGGGTCCTATTTCCATACTAGAAAATGATTGTAACTCCTTGAGCAAATTAAGGCATGATGAAACTGAAATTGTCGTGTTCAGATTATTCATAAGTCTGTAGAACGACAACTAGTTTTTTACTTGAAGCATTTTTGGGGCCATTAGAATCCTGGAGCACTCAAAATCATTCCACCGCATTTAACATTCAACACATTTTACTTCTCAGTTCTCACAACAGAAATGGATTCCCCAAGTACACCAGATACTGTTATAAACGCATCACGTCACAGTGCACTATCATTTTAATAAACATGAAGCGAAAAACAGGATTTAAGTCTGTTTCCACATATCCTTCACATTAATGAATTCAGACACCTCCATACGCACCCAACTTGTTGGGCCTGCTTTCATATAGTAACCCGTCATACTTAAGAGCTTGTCATAAGGTGATTTTAGGGACATCACTAGGAATCCAACTTGCAGGCTTACATTTTAGAAAAGTCAGCATTAGCATACATTCTAACGACTCAATTCTCATCCATGGATCCCAATAACTAAGATTCACTGTAGTAAATATAATATACTTGAGCATTAGCATCCACTCCAACCCTACTAATAGATGCAATGCACTATAGTTATTGATCAAACTAGGCTTAGGAGCACATTGGCCAAACTCTAAGTTTGAGTCCAGTTAGTGACAAGTGACAACTCAATCTAATAACTAGGCTTAAGTTCAGTTTGTTTCTCTGGTAGAGCAACACAAGATGAGTTTCAACCAGCTCAAGAGCCAGACAACTAGGTGCCATCCCTATTGAAAACCCAAAACAATAAATATTAGGTGATTAAATACTAATAGAAAAAAGCACAGGGTAGAATATCCTTCCGCCAAGTATCATCACATTCTTGTAACTGAACTTCAGATAACTCAAAAATCAAAACATCGAACAACAGCAAGTCTGAATCGACGTAAGAATTTACCGTGTTAGATTCAAGGGTCCTCTTGACAATTGATAAAGCATCATGAAGCGCTCTCTCCATCTCATCAAGCATATAGTCATTTGCACCTCTAAGAATCAGTGATACCTAAAGAATAATTAGCTTAGAAAAATCAGAATACAGCATGAAGAAATTATCCGAAGCATGAGATCATTTGTTGTTTATAGAACATAACATCATAAATTCCAAGTGTGATGAACTTGATTAAATTCTAACAGACAGATAATGGCAAAGGAGAACAAGCATAACTAATGCATTGACAATGAATTACAAGAACAAAGTAAAAAAAAAAAAATCATTCTGAACTTCCAAATTCCTATATCAATCAGTGTTTAAAGTCACAGAAATAGGGGTAAGAACAACACACACCGCGCTAGTTGTTTTTGTCCCTTTTATCATTATCACGTCATCATCAGCAATGCGTTCCTCCACAACCTCATCAGCATATCCAAGAAGTGATGAATCAAACGTTTCATCTCCTTCCATGTCAGCAAATGTTGAGACCTGCACCGCCGATGATAAAGCACATGATTGATAAGAACATAGCACAAAATCAGTGAGAAGCGCAATGTTCTGCGAGTAGATTTTAATAAAGAGTGAAACAGCTTTGGGAAATATTATAGTACTCAAGCATAGCATTCTATACCATGGTCGCACCAGTCGCTTTGGCAACATGACGCATATCCTCCTTACGAACACGTCTCACAGCAATAGCCCCAGCCTCGACAAAGTACTGGAATATCAACGGTAAAAGCAATCAATAAAAAATAAACCATGATCATGACAAATGCAAATTCGACAATCCAACAGATACTTTGTCACCCTGAAGCCAATGTACGTACAGATAACCTTCACACCTGGTCCATAATATATTAAAACAAGTAAAGAAATAATAAAATGAAATGGACTTCACTAGAACATTATGGAATTCCTTAGTAGACATGTCACCAGAGGTAAAAGAAAACGTTAACCTGATGTAGATCAACAAGCACATCAATTATAACTAGAGATATCCATCAGCCAGAGACAATGGTTACAGTCAAACTATTATAAATTAATTCATCAGCCAGAGTCACAATGGTTATAGTCAAACTATTATAAATGAATCCCTCAGCCAGAGTCACAATGGTTACAGTCAAACTATTATAAATTAATCCGTCAGCCAGAGTCACAATGGTTATAGTTAAACTATTACTCCCTCCGTCCCATTTTCTTAGTCCTTTCTATTTTGGGCTGTCCCAAAACTAGCGTCACTTTTCTTCATTAATTAACCATTTTATTGTTATATTTCAAAATTACCCTTGTTTCAAGGAAAAAAAAAAGTTATCACCATAAATAAAGGCAAATTTGGAATAACATGGTTATTTTGTGTAGTTGAATTGCATTAAATGATGTCCCCTTAAAAAGTTGGATTTTCAAAGGATGACAAACAAATTGGGACGGAGGGAGTATAAATTAATCCACCTCTAGCATAAGATTAATTTATAAAGCTACAATTCCTCTCTCATAGAAGATTAGAGGAAGACATCGTTAACAGGAAATAGCCCAGGAAAAAATTTATCATTCTTTCAAAATGCAGAATGACTTTTTTTTTGGGTAGAAGCAATGTACTGAGCTCAATTGAATTCAATATCAATGTGAAAATCACAACTGTCACAGATGCTGTACACTAGATTGGGATATCAACAGGTTAGAGCATTAGCATTGTAGAGAAGGCTTATAAGATGATGCAATCCAACCCAATGCCACCAAATGAAAACTATTCATACCATATAAATAGTTATATGGAAGAGTAAATCGGAGAGAAGCTCACCTTGAGAGCCATGTCATCAATTCCTTTTGTTGTAAGAACAACATTAGCTCCAGCCTTCAATAGTTTTTCTATACGTTCTTTTGTCATATCAGCTTCTCTGTAAGAACATTGGCATCATCAGTTTACACAACCAAAAACACACAGATAAAAAAGAAGTCCAAAAGAGAAAAGAAAGAACACTCATTATGAAAGGGGTGCAGCATATCGATAAGAACACATAAATTACTATATACTTTTAGCGTCCAAGAAAATTTGCTGTCCAGGAAAACATCAAACTTCTAATTAGAAATCATTTAGGAATTTGAGGTTCAGAACAAATTAACCTTTGGCGAATTTTCTCGAGCTCCCTGGGATCTGAGACTAAGACTTGAACACCCAATTGCATTTTTGTCTTCTGAAGATTAAAGTCAAGACATGCAATCTTTGCGGGGGCAACTCTCATAGGCATTCCTTGGGCAGCACGACCACTATTTAAAGCATATCCATTCAACAGATAACTCTCTCTAGCACTTTTTCCATGAGCCTTCAAAATATTAATTCCCTGTAACAAGCAAACATACAATTACAATTGCCATCAGTCACATAGACCATATCAATCTAGCTTTTCATAAGCCATTTATGCCAGGAAATGCAAGCTCAATATAAGCTTTTGTCACGACTTTTCATGTGCAACATACTGAACAGTACACAACCTTGATCGGGTATTTGACTTCCCCACGTGCATTGGTCATCTTCACGTTTTGTACTGCATCAACCACCTAGAAAGACAAATTTCACATGAATAAGTCACATGCAAAAGCATGGCTGTATTGTTTACTTTAGAGCGGATAATAATATATTAAATTGTTAATCTGTTAGCAACTCCACAAATTCCTGTATCCTTGAGTCAGGAAAAACACCTGTATCCTTGAGTCAGGAAAAACACAACGCAAATATTACAATGCAATTTGGCAATTCAAAATTAAATATTCCTCAATTGTGCATGATCTATCTAGCAACAAAGCGTAGAAATCCCCAGAAGATGGCAAACTTGAAAGGTAAGGAAAAAAAATTTCGGCAATCCTACCATTCAATATGAAGGGGAAAACCATGATACTCCGTAAATAAGGCCACCAGGTGATTACCTGGTAACATAATATGCTTTAAGAACATATTAATTGGTGGAATTTTCACATTAGCAATAGAAGTGATTATAAATTTATATCCATTTCACTGATCCTACTTCTTATTGCCGGTGGTCTGGTTTTTTTCTTTCAATAAGATCTTCGAATTAAAAAACTGCCAGTCTCTTATCTTAAAAGTTAAAAAGCTTTAACAAGCACCAAGAGGTTGCCACCCTTTTACAAAAGTTAAAAACCGCTACACCATAAGTGTAGCTACTTGACCAAATATGCAACTTCATAAGTCAGCAATGAGTATTTGATCACAGAAAAAAAAAATTAAAAGAGGAACAGCGTCAGCAATATTTACAAATGTAAACTGGGATAAGCATACCAGATTTGCAAAGAAGTCATCATCACCAGCAATCAACTTTGAGGACATACTTGTCTTGGCACAGTTTATTAGAGAATCTTTTCCAAGCTTCTCCACCTAGAAAATAAGAGAAAATAAAAATTAACCACTATTGCCAAAAATGTTGCATATATTAGCCATCAAGTTCATAAATAACACGAACAGAAGACAACACACACAAAACATAATTTCAGTTTGTTCATACACCTAAAAATAATCATATCAAAAATATCCAGGAACTACAATCAGAGAAGTACATATTTTCTACTATAGAACAAGGCAGATAGTCTCACCTTTACTGCCAATTTTTCCTCAATGTATTTGCATGCTTCCCTCATGGCAAGCTGTCCATAGCAAGAACAAAATACAAATGAAATTGCAATTCAGACAAGGAAATTAAAATTTAAAACTAGAATCAGCCCTGCACAAGTAGATCAACATGCCAATGATTGAGCTAAAGGGGAAAAGACTGAACAACTCACTCTGTATCCACTGATTATTGATGTTGGGTGAATCTTGTTCCTCACCAAATCATTAGCTCTCTGCAGGAATTATAATAGAATCAATCAGATATTTATCACTCCTAAAACCAGATAAAATGATTAAGTGATTTTGACTGCTGGGAACATGTTATTTCCAGTCACCTTAAGCAATTCTGCCGCTACAATGACCACTGAAGTTGTACCATCTCCAACTTCTCGGTCTTGAAGCTCAGCCAACTCCACAAGTACCTGTGAGCCAGATTATCAACTCAAGCAAGTACGATAATGGAAAAGGATCTAAACAAATAAAACATAAATATCACATCCTGGCACAAAATTGAGAAAGAAATGACAATCTATATACCTTAGCAGCTGGGTGCTCAACTTCTAACATCTTAAGAATTGTTGCACCATCATTGGTAATTGTCACGTCACCAATATCATCGACAAGCATCTGAGACAATAAACCAACAGATAAAGTTACACAAAAGAAACTAAGCTCCCAATATCAGACAAATACTCATAACTATTTTCTCCATAAATTTTATTGAAATACTATGCCAATGGAAATTTCATTCAAAAGCGTTCTCATCATGCACCCCTGAACAAGCATATTTCTACTGACACACTAATGACAGTTTAGCATGCATCTTTGATTGTTTGCAATTTTGTAGGCACAAAACCTGATTAAGTGATACATTCGTAAATTTTCATCAAACGGGAGCATTATTCTTCCACAAGTAGACAATAAGTTAACTGTGAAGACCTCCACAAGAACAAGCTATAATAGCGAAACTAGCAGGAAAAAACAACTAAAGGAGTCAGGAATCACATCTCCTTCAGTATGTGTCAAAAATAGTTATATCTACGAATGCATAAAAAGAAGTACGATAGCGGTGGCAGAAGACCTTGTCTAGCCCAACCGGACCAAGCGAGGACTTCACTATGTTGGCGACTGCTTGACACGCCATCACTGTTAACTCGCACAACACATTTCAACCCAAAATCAGTCGATTATATACAACATGAACTATATATGCACACACACATATTTGTATTGGAAGACGATGGAGTACCGTTTTGAGTGCGGACATCCTGGCCGGACTGGCGATCGCCTTGAATATCGATGGCCATTCTATTAACCAAGATGTGAAGGGAGACAGAGAAGAGATAAACCCTAAACCCAGATCTACTTGTTAGAGTGGCTTCGTGCTCTCGAATGTTCAAACAGAACCTAGGCGAGACTGCGGTTTTTAAGGAGTTCGCTTCAGACTAGATCTTTAAAAACCCATAAAAGAGATCAAGGGTTTCAAGTTATACGACGTCGTTGCATACTTGCCTCTTTTTTTTTTCTAAAATGCGGCACAAAGTCTTATTTTTTGTTTTGTGTTTTATTTTATTTTTCTTAAAAAAACTATTTATGTGTTGCCGAATTGATGCAGTTGAGTTCCTACGGGAACAGCATCAAGAATTAATAAAAGAAAAATGCCTAATTTGGAGGCGTTTTTTTTAATAGTATATTGAGCCGAAGATATAAGTATTGATATTAGAGAAATGTTTTCAACTGGCTACTATTTATTAGGGGATGGGGGCTGCAATCCATATTTCAAGAAATGTTTTTAATCCTTGTCATCCGTTTTCATCTAACGGTGTGCGGAATGACAACTCAACAAGGTTAGGACCACTCTCAGCTAGCAAACTCTCCTTCCCTATTCCCTCTTATCTCCCCTTCGACTAAACTCATCCTTCGCTCCAGGGGCGGAGGGACAGCCCAGTGCAGATTTTTGTAAAAAAAATTAATATACTTAAGCATAAATAAAATAATACAATACAAAGTTGTATATATTGTTGATATATGTTGTGCACTTGTGCTTCATCTTTTGGGCAATATATTCTAATGTTCGTATTGGACCCTTCTTCCTCTTATGAGACATTGGACCTGTGTCCTAAGTTAGGTTGGGCTTGTCTATTATTTTGCTCACACTTAAGCCCATTATATTTCATAATTCTTTATTTATAAACACTACCGTTGAGCATGAGTAGCAAATTCAATTTTGTATATAGATGTAATGGCTCCAATGCCAACATAACTTCTTAATGAAGACTTCATCTCCTTCTTCTTCTCTTGCTCAGTCTCCCATTCTCTACTTCATTTGAAAGTTTGAATCTTCAGCTTATATCAGATATACAACATTAAGCCCCTACCTATGCATAATCTTCAGTTTTACATCAGTTTATTAGTATGCGCAGTCTGTGTCCATTCATTGTTAATATGCTTTCTAGATTAAAATAAGAAGTGTAATGTTGTAAATAATCTTAAAAAAAAAAATTCGGGGGCAGCAACCCCAGCCAAATTCTCTAGCCCGGATCAAAAGGTATATGTGTTTAGTATCAGTCCCCCCCAACATCCAATCCTGGCTCCGCCCCTGCTTCGCTCCGCAGTCCGCATTGTCAACAAACCCATCCCACTGATACAGAAAGAGAGACTTGATTAGGATAGGGAAAAAGATCTCAGCTATTAAGTGATGGCTGTCATGTTTGGAGTTGTCATTTACTCATCAAAAATCAAAATAAAAGCATAAATACAGTGAGAGAGACAGAGTTTGAGAGGAAGAATATAACAAAAAATTGGGAGATTCAAGAAGAGAGGGGCCGTTGTGAGGGAAGAATGATTGGTGATGGTGGTGGTGGTGGTGGCGGCGGCGACGGCTTGTGGTCGTGGTCATAGAGGAGATCCAGGGAAGTAAACCCATGTTTGGAGCTGTCATTCACTAAACTCATCTCAGCCAACCATTTTAAAGGATGGTAAAATTTAAAATTTCAAGAAATTTCTTAAAATATGAATTGCAGGCAGTGGGCAGTGGCAGATGTACGCTTATGGGATTGGGGCGCTTGCCCCCAGTGAAAAAAAATTTATACTAAATATATTATAAATTCATGTCAATTGTCAAGTTAAGCCTAAGGCCCCCAATCAAAAATTTTGAGGCGGAGGCCTCTACTCCATTCATTTTTACTCATCCCATTAATTAGTTTTGATCCAACTCATTCTCATAAATCTTAGGCCCAAAGTTATTTTGTCATTTATTAATCAAGCCCTTTAAATCCTCTTAATCTCTCAATACCACTCTCATTGTGGATAAGAGCCCTAGCCCACTGCCCCACTCCACTCCACTTCGAAGACTCGAAACGATTCGATTTTCGAAGTTGCGTCAATTACAATGTATTTTTCTTATTACTTTAAACTATTATTAATGTGTTTTTGTGTTTGTGATAAATAATCATAAATCAATTACATATAGAACCCCAAAAAAAATCCGGGGGCATTGTCCCCGGATCCCACAACACTTTTATATCACAAGTGATTTCAATTCCTGGATCCATCATTTTGATTGCAGGCCGCCCCATCCCATTTATTATAGGTGTATATTGGGTTGGAAACACGGCCTAACCTTACCCCGATGGCCAAACCAGATTCGAATCTTATCGAGTAGGCCGGATGTAACCCAAACGCTCTTATGCGAAAAGTCAAATCTTCCAACATATATAGTACTAGTCGAAATCCCGCGCGATGCGCAGGTATGCTCTTTTTTTTTGTTTTGTTGAGTTTTATTTGTTAGATTTTTAGGTGTTATCTTCCACAACATCATCGTCATTTTTCGAATCCCTCTTACTTGCAATCTCCCCATCAACAGTACCGTCCTAATGATCAGGAAAAAAATGTTTACTATTATTGAGGCAAGGCAATCCACACAGTCAAGCATTTTATATGCATCAAGATAAATGTAACTCTAGATGCAAGAACATGTCACCTCTCCCGATCTTTTCTTTAACATTTGTCTTTTAACATTTTCCTCAGAAATTCGCAAAAACATGTCTAACATTTTCCGCACAAATTCATTTGCGAGTGATCGTCTTTCTCCAACTCTGTGGAATTTCAAAAGAGTTTTTATATTCAGTAGTAACATATATCAAAACATCTACAACTTAAGAATCTAAAATAATTTTTATACATACTTTGTTTTTCTTATATAATAGTAATACCTCATTGGTTTTCTTTTATGGTTCTTCTAATTTGATTTAGAATGCACTTGCACCCCCAACCATGACGTCAAGATCAGTATCTAATAAATTTAATATTGTATATTCTTTGTTCCTGTATATAATCAATCTGTTTCTTTTAGTTGAAACACGTACGAAGACCTTTGAGATTCTTGAGTTGAGGAGGAATCTCAGACGTTGAATCACCGCTTGGGCTATCAGCTGAGATGAAGGTACCAACAATCCTTTGCAACTCTGTATCAAACATTGTGAAAATAGTTTTACTCGTATCGTCGGACACCTGAACCTCAACCTTGAAACTGCAGGAACATGTCTTTCCTTAGGCATCGCTAGTAAACTAAAGCATATCAGAGAAAAGTTATTATAATCTCGATGGGAATACCTGGTAGTAGGAAAAACTGAGTTCATGTTGCATAAATTGTAGCGAAAAAGTAAGAATAAGCTTCTTCTTACAAACCTCGCCTGTAAAGTAAAACCATCCGCATTTATTTTTTGAATTCATGTGATGGTAGCACGAACAGTCACAACAATATAATTGTCCACTTACTTTTCTGGCATCTGTTATTAAGCCAAGCAATAACAAAAATTAGAAAAGCACAATTGCAAATCCATATTGGCCAACCAATGAGAATGACATTAACAAATTCCAAACAAAATATAAGAGGATTATTGAAAAGCAAGGTTCTGGCATGGAAAATTTCTCATTGAATGAAAAATTAGCGCTAATATGTTGATAAATATAGAACAACCATTTATTGATAGACAGAATATGCATAAATCTATTGCACCAAAACCTAGATATATACATAACAAATCATCACACATATGAGATATCAAAAACATGAATATAAAAATATAATTAGATAACAACGTAAGTAGATTGACAATAATACCAGCAGAGGAAGTTTTGTATTTTGGTTAGCCTCTTAAAACTCAAAGCAGTTTGTGTAGCTAGAATGTGGTGGTTCCATGATTTGCCAAAAAGCAGAAAAAACATTACAATTTACAACAGAGAAGGAATAAAAAATTAAATGATAAGATTAGTTTGTCAAAATAACTTCTCCGTTACTGCCATGATACTTGTTCCCCGTCAATCATCCTCGATATCTACTTTTCCATCCATTTTTCTCCTTGGGTAATTGTTCCCTGTCTGAAATAAAAATAGAAATGAATAGCTGCTCAAAACCTCTCTTTTTATTAACCCTTCATGTGATACTGGTCACGTTAACACCATTCACCAACTTAAAATGGTACCAAATTACAGTTACCTGTTACCACATGCACATACTCCACATACATAATTTAATTCATCATCCAACCTCTTTTGTGGGTACCCAATATTTTTGTACAACCTATACTACAGTGAAATCCTAAGAAAATGGCTTGAAATTACAATATATAGAAATTGTTTTAGAACATTTGTAAGTTCTGACGACTCTAGCACCAAATTTATCTTAAATATAAAATCCAAAAGCACGCTATAAATTGATTTCAAGTAAAAGAATCACACTAAGATGACCACATGCATTAAAAGGAAGTTGCAAATAACATGTTCTAAGTTAATCTACATAACACACAAATCTTGGGTTGATGTTGAATTAAAGTTTGGGACCCATTTGGACCAATATGAATAGGTTTTGACGCAATAAGCCCCAAGTAGTGACTGAAAAAAAGTAGTAGTCAATCAAATATCACTAACCTCTTCATCGGGTAAATCATTATGATGCTCGATCAAATTATGATTTTCCACATCTGCCTGCTTGTTTAGTATCATGAGCAATATCCTCTTTTTTTTCCTGAGAGTCAGTTCCCCTCCAAAAAGCTAACATTGGGACTATCCATCAGTAAAATTAAAGAAAATCAAGTTCAAACACTAAAATTGAACTGCAGTGGCCAACGGCAAGTCCATTACTTCGCGACCGTCAGCTTCAACAATTTGTCTAATCCACCTGTACCCATCAATCTATGCTTGAAGGAATAAGAAAACATATCAGGAAGGACCTCAATCGGCCAATACATGCATTTGAAAAAAGAACAATATACATGAACTTGCCATAGTATTCGTTGGAAACACGCTGCTGGGCGAAAGGGCCGAAGAGTATAATTTGATTAAATGGAAAGTTAACAAAAAGCACCAGAACATTAGTATTCAAAAAAGAATTCCGAAACTCAACATTTATAAGGTCAAAACATGGGATCACAGTAGTCATTACGGAGATGCAAAGGTGGATAACATTACCTCTCGGAGACTAAATTTCCAATATACTTTAACTTTGCTGGACTTACCAACTTGATGCTTGACCAATTCTTCACATGGAAAACGTTCAATGTTATCAGACTCATGGGCTTCCAAGGAATCCTCTTTCCTAAAGCATGAAACCTTAGATTTCTGCAAGACATGAAAATCTTTGAGTTATTGTGCAAATAGAGACGGAGAAAATTGCAGGGAAAATTAAAACAGAGGGAAAAGGGATATAAACCAACCTCCTATAAAAGGATCAGGAAATCAGTGTTAATTGGGGGGCTTAAGATTTCCATATGCCCAATACAATGCCTCAAAATCGCCTGCTTCTTTCTTCTCGGACAATCCCCCGAGATTCCCTTCTACCTTGCAAAATCAGTGCGGTTTTGAAATCGGTGTGAGACAATGATAGTTCCATTCCTTTGACGGCGGCAGGTAGAAGAGGAATCGTTGAATTGAGAGGGGAGAGAAATACGAAACGTTCGACCTGAACCTTTACGTTTTTTTTTTTTTTGTAATTTTTTTATGGAGAAATTGTGAGAGCGTCTGAAAAAGAAATAATGGAATTGTAGACGGTCCACGTAAGAAGAAACAGAGAGTTTTAGCAGGCCAGGTGTCAAAAAAATAAGAGCAGTTGTTAGAGCCTCTGCTTTATATATAGGTATATAGATATAGATAGCAGGTTTAACAAACTATCCATAGGTAAATAAATACACACATTATTTCCTCTCCCTTTTTTTTTTTTCTTTCTTTCCAAGAAGCATTCCAGCACAACGCCACATATTTAACGGAACCATCTTATCCCGACCGTTAACGACCTCTTCCCTGGAAATTCCACAACCGCCATTTTTAGCTTCACAAAAGAGAACGCCCATGGCCACGTGCCTCCTTCTTCACATTCCTCTCAAATCCCCGAACCCTAATTCTCGCACCTCTAAGATCACATGCTCATCCATTACGGACCAATCACAAGTAGCCAAACGAAACCTCCTCAACCTCGTCTCAGACCAGGAACGCGGCCTCAGCACACAGAAAAACCCAATTAGACGTGCTTCAATTATCGAAGCAATCGATGCCCTTGCCTCTCTCTCAAAAGATACTGTCACCACCGGTGACTCGCTCTCCGCTACGTGGCGGCTTCTTTGGACTACCGAGAAGGAGCAGCTCTTTATTATTCAGAATGCGAACCTGTTCGGTACCGAAGCAGGTGACGTTTTACAGGTGATCGATGTAGAGAAACGAACGCTCAATAATGTGATAACGTTTCCTCCTGCTGGAGTTTTCTTTGTACGGTCGACTATAGAAATTGCTTCATCGCAGAGAGTGAATTTCAGGTATTCGTGTTCCTGATTTGATAACAATCTCTCAATTGATTTCGTCTGATCGTTTTTTGCTTTGGAGATTTTGTCCCTTGGTTGTGTCAGATTTACAAGTGCGGTTCTGAGAGGGAAGAATTGGGAGATTCCCTTGCCACCATTTGGGCAGGGTTGGTGAGTGCTTTGTTCACAATCAGATTTCAGTCCATCGAATTGCGATAGTCCACTGTGAAGTAGATAATTCATATTTTAGGCTACTGAGATGTGATAGTTAACATAGGTACATAAATAATTGTTCTAGACATGTTTTAGAATCCGCGAGGAATTAAAATTGGAAAGATTTTGAACAGATTGTCCAGATACTCTTTCTATGTGAACTTGTGAAGCAATGTATTTGCTTGGTCACGTTGAGTTAAAATGCGGAAAGATTTTGACGCGAATCAATTAGAACCACCCCCCCCCCCCTCTTTTTCCTCCCAGTTATGTGATAAGGGTATCTTTTCTTACATAGGTTTGAGACCGTTTACCTTGATGACGAGATTCGAGTTGTGAAGGACATCAGGGGAGATTATTTGATTGTGGACCGTGCACCTTATACATGGAAAGAATGAACCCAAAGCAGTTCCATACTTCACCGTATTTGGGCTATAAGGTCGGTTCACTTCCATACACAACCAAAAGAACAATTGGATACTTATGTGTTTGCATGTTTGTATACTCCATCCCACTTCTCAGTCTTATTGAATGGCATTACTTTGTTTTCCTTAAAATTGCTGGTTGTTGCTTTTGTTGAAGAAATACGTTCTCATCTAAATGTAGGGATTTATTGCTCTTGCATCAATGCACTACTGGATACTTCTTTTCTTTTTTTTCCTTATCAGTGCGTTGAAATTAGGAATATTTATTGGAACATCTGTATGTCTGGAAGCCCTAAATCCAACGGGGGCCCATTTTCATGGTTTATGCTATGCATATAAATGTTCAAGTAAGAGTTAATAGGTGTATTCCACCTAAATGGAAGCAGCCCTGTGTACAAGAATTTAACCTAAAAATTATTTGGCAAAAGTTGGAGAAGTGGTCGAGGATAGAACAATCTTGAAGCTTTTGAAATTGGACTTGTTAAAGTGAGGATGGAGTGATTTGGAAAATCTTGAAGGGATAGTGGTTTCAAGTGATCTCTGTTTTACGTAGGGAATTGTGGGTCTCAAGATTATCTGACTTCTTCGTCACAGTTTCTGCAGTCGATGACTTGAACAAATAAAAAATTATTGTTGAATTGAATTTCTATGTGTAAATCTAACAGAACATTTGGTGGATCAGTTGTTAAATCACTATGTTTTTGCCAGGGGTTTTTGTCTGCTGTGTTGGGAAGTTTTGGCACAGTTGGATAATGGCTATAGGGGTCCTTGTTGTGTTTGTTGCTAGAAGTGGAAATAGTGGTGGCGACGTCTTGTTTGTTCTTGATGTGGAGAGAAATTAGAAATATCTGTACTTTCTGAAACGATTAAAAAAATCCTTTCATGGAAACAAAGTTTGCTTTCTTTTGCCGTCTTTTTATTGCTTGTTCATAGCAGCCTAGTAGGTTTTTTTGGATCTTTCATGTTAGTTAGATCAGCTTTCTTAGTCGTAGTTTCTCTTGTTCTTGTTTTTTTCGTCTTTTTGCCCTGAAGGGAACTCGCTCGCTTGTGTTAGTTTCACTTTATTTCTTCTCCATGAATTGCATTAATAAACTGAAAAAGGAATAGATCTCCCGATTTCATCACTCTTTTGTTTCTTTTCTTTATCTCAACTTTTAGAAATTAATTTATACTTTGTCATTATCATGTGCATGAATTTATGCGTTGGCTGTAAAGTCAAATATTATATGGCAATATGTTCAAGGAAGATGTTTTGTTTCGTCTTATTGGTGGAATGATTGATCAAATATGCAAAATAATCTACACTGATAATTGCTAAATGAATTGATGGCAAATGAATGTGTTGGCCATTTGGTTTTGCGGTATTTGCTTTCTGATGGAACACTTATGGTGAATGGCGATGCTCTTAGATGTCAGAGTGGCTTGGTTGGTGTAATTTGGGTTGAGCTCAATTAAAAGTGAAGGGGACCTATGGTTGTGTGTGGTTCTGCTTCTGCAATGGAACGATAAATGGTTTTTGACATATGAGAGTTTTGCTATATTAATGTGATTTTTGATAGATGAGGGGAAAGAAATATATAGTACTTGAATGCCATTCTAAGAATACTGAGTATAACGTATGATGTAAATGTGGTTTGTGTGGATCTCGAGATCCCCTACTTTTGTCAAACCCAAGTTGGGTTTGCCTAGTATCCATCCATCCCAGTTCAAAAACATAGAATTTAGAGAAGGGCATGGGCATGATGGGAAATTTTCCATTATAATTTGGAGTTGTGATACTTTTCACGTTCATTAGAGTACTTGTTCTAATTTCTGAAGGGCTTTTTAACCAAATTTCCCCTGGAATTGTCTTTCTTTAATATTTGTCGCGTGGGTTTCCTCCCCTTCCCTCTGAGCATTCCTTTATCCATGAGTTTTTTTGTTTTCCTTGAGCATCCCTCTCTCAGTGCTGATTTCATGACTGAAAGTATTGAATGTCGGGTTTTAATCCATATTTCTATGATGATATATGAGTTAGTAAGGATGTTCCTCGAGATCATCTAGTAGTAAAATGTGTTTCTCATTGTTGGAAAAAATGAGGACGAAATTCAGCCAACTTTAAGTTTTGGATAGATAAATGTTAATTACTTTTTCCGGTAACCTTTTTTGCATGATATTCTTAAACAAGTCACGTGCTCCTGTCATCCCTTTTAGGTTTCCTCTATAATAGATTACACTGCCCAATTGTGTTCTCTATGATAATTTTCAATATCAATATTTGATTATGAGAAATACCTTCTCCCCTTACTTTTCAGTTTCCAGGTTTCCTTCAGTGGGCACCCTTGGCTTTTGGAAATTCAATTGGTAATTCCCTTGCTTTTTCTATCTATCTGATGGCTTCCTCACCACACAGTATGCATATATTCTCGGATCTCAGCCCCACTATTATATGTAACATTAGGCTCAATGCAATAGTATTTAAAGTTATTTGCTAATTCTTTGGACAATACACGGTTCTTGAACTGGAAATTTTATTGAGTGCTTTCTCTTTTAGAGATCTAGTGATATAAATCATTTCTATCTTTTGCCTGTGCCATGTTGTTAATAATAATTAATGGTATGTACTTTCTTATCCATTGATGAGCAGAAGGAATCTCTATATCCTGTGTTCTGGGCTCAAATATGCTCATTTTAGTATAGTGCACTTTACCATTTTAATTCATTGAAATTATAACTCGTTTTCTCATTTCTGGGTATAGAAGTTTTCCTTTGATTCACCCTGAGAGCAAGCAGGTCAATAGCTAGTTTGTTCCTCAAAAGTTGTGAAGTTGACATGATGATAGTAGTTAATGTTCTAGGCTATAATTATGGCTCTTTTGAGCTATCTAAAATGGCGATGTCGCTGTCTTCTTCTGATCTTGGATTACCCAGTAGTGCAACTATCGTATGATGAATTTTGAGTGATTTTTTTTAATGGGAATAAAGGGATGGCGGCAACAATTTAGAATTTCTGAGATTGATGTAACCTAGAGTGCCCGTTGATACGATTTTTTTTTATGCATTCAAGAAAAAAGATTGGAATTGAAATTCATGGCTTTGGGATATCAGTCGTTGAACATGACGCTCTCTACTTGAAATAGGGTCATTTCGATTTATTTAGGTGTTCCTTATGAAATGCATCCGAAGATACAGGGATTTGATCCTTTAAATCTCTTTACCAGCAGCGTATACAAGGTAATATAGGTTTCTTTATGCTGTTTGCAATTCAAAGTTCGATATGATAATAAAAGATTTTGCTAATGATTTAAGTGAAGGCCTTTTTCAAGACAAAGATTTTAGCATTATTTGATGTAATCTCTGACGATCATGGATTTAGATTTTGTTTAATTATTTTAATGAAGATTGAAGACCTCTATTAAGAACTTTTTTTTTGTGTATATCATCTCTTCCACTCCACCCAACAAGATAGGATCCCGGGGGATCCAAGATGATGCAAGCTTAATCGTGCCATGATTACACACTTAAGTGGGCGTGCAAGGATCAGATCCATTGACTTTTGGATATCCAGTTGTACTTTGTGCACTGGTGCTATCTTCAGTTATTGATAATTAATTTGTTTCATTGCAGCTTTGACTAACGTCATTAATTCAAATCTTTTCTAGCATTCTTAACCCCATTTTCTTTGTACTTTATTTAAAAAAAAAAAAAAAACTTGTTTTCACTAAGTACTGAATTTTAGAGGAAATGGCCTTGCCTTCTGCAATTAGAATTTGGAGTCGAACGTTGATCGATTATGGTTAAAAACCTATTTGTGGGTTTTGCCGCAAAGTTTGTGACTTGTGAGCGTAGTAGAATCTGGGCCGGACCCGCTCTTTCACTATCTGAAATCTAGTGAGCCCCACAGCTCACATGTAAGCAGGCCCAACTTCATCTAAAAAGAATTTTGCATGGACCCAACCCTGGGCCTGGCATCGTTTGAGAATTGAGACTTGAGACTTAAGAGAGACCAATGGATCATCGTGATATTTTTGTGGATGCTGGACCCCACTCTCGATCAACTTTTATCACCACTTTTGCAGTTGCACGACTACCCGGGTCCCACCATCCGGCGGTGCAGGTTCGGTGCCAAAGGTGTTGCCGTACGGAAACAAACCCCACAAAAGAATGGCAAAGGGTTCTGGATGTTGGGCCCGCTAAACAACTTTTGTGATATTATATGGGGCCGTTCGTTTCTCAGCCTTATATTAATGGGCCCAACGTTGGACAGGTGGCATGTTCTGACTGATAGCAATGGAATATCAGTCTCAAATAAAAATGTTGTGTTTCCCGTGGAATTAATGGGTCCAGACATTGAATTACAGTGATATGGTAATATATGTGTGTGTCAATGCTTGAGAATCTAAAAAAATATCTCAAAATACCTCTGTTTAATGTGGAACGTTGGATAATTAAGTAGATCCTATATGTATGTTTTTAATCAATGACTATTTTAATGTCACATAGATTTGAGGATCTTTTAGGGTTACAAAATGGAGGATTTAGCATATGTACATATATTTTCATATCAGAGTGTAAAATACGGATAAATTTTTTATCATTAATTTAAAACATGTGTGAGTTAATGAAGTGAAACTCACTTATCATTTCACTTAAATGATGGTGAAAAAGAAGTCAACATTTTTCACCTTTATTTTCAATTGTAACTGAGAATTTTTGTGTATATATATATATATATATATATATATAATATTATTGGTCGGTATTTTTGAAATCCGCCAAAAGTGCGCTCCCTGTGTGCTTTGTAAAGCAAAAGGTTAGGTTTGGTTACATTTTGATAGAGACAGATGGATTCGTTAAATAGGAGATTTGGCCTAAGATCTCAGGCAAATTATATTGTAAGATTCCTACGATAGATGTTGGACACCTTAAATTAATTAACATTTGCGCATAGATAGATATTGGGCGTGCACAAATTGCGCATATATATATATACACAAAAATTCTCTTATGTAGATCAAAAGTGTGGATTAATTTTGTGAACTTCTTTTTCAACCATAGATATGGTAGGTCCCACAGTAAATGTATGGCTTCCACTTACATTGTATTTTATTACAACCATTGGATTTTGGCCCACAAAGTTAGTACACACTTTTTGGTCCAAATAGGAGAATTCATAATATAAGTACTCAAAGTACGAACTTAAAATAAGTACACATTTTCATCATTGATTTAAAACATATGAGACCCAAAACAATAGGTCCCATTAATCATTTCAATTAAATCAATGGTTAAAAAACTGTATTTATTTTAAGTGTATTTATAAGAGAATTTCTGATATATATATATATATATATACACACACATACATACACACGCTGTGCCAGCTGTTTGACAGGATTGTTGTCTGATTCTGTCATTACACTTCCTTGGAAATTGTTAAATCTCCACGAGTTGCATTTTTATTCTCTAGAATATGAGACTTGGGCAAAATTGAACTATGGTTGGCTTCCAACATGAAAATAACGCAACATACGTGACTTTTGTGAATATTATTATAATAATCAAAAAGATTGGAAATAATTTAGACATTAATTAATACTATTACTATAGATATATGACCCACCAAGAACTTTTGAACTTATTAATTCCAATTGATTAATTAGTTTCATACGTTAAAACGGATCCACATAAAATGTAAAGTTATAGATGATTAACACTAATTAAAGATGTTGAAGGAATAAGCAAGTTGAAAAAATATATATATATGGGAGCGGTTAAATACACCGCGATATTTATTAAATACAACTCTAAAATCAAATACACTACAATATCAATTTAAAATGTAAGTGATTTTATAAATATACTACCCTAAGTTTTACTATTAATTACACCCTTTAATATATTTTGATAAAACACACCCATGTACACATATACAACCCCACCCATTTCAATGAGTAATGCCAATTACAACACTTGACTTCAAAGATCTTTTTTAGTGAGAAAAACAAAAATTCGAATTAGAGGAGCTAGCAAATTGAAGATTTTAATAATCAAGTAGACATCTAACGAATTTGGTATGTAAACATTCAATGAGATAGCTAAAAATTGGAGGGAAAAGGCTAGGAAATAGGAAAACGTTCAATGAGCATTTGGTTTCATCTACAGAGTTAGACAATTTCGTGTTAGACAATTTTAGCGGGCGTGTGATACAGAGTTTCAACACAAAATAAAGAGTGTGTGGATTCTTTAGGGTTTTATTTTTATTAAATATTAATATTAAAATTTAGATATGTACATTTTAATCATTTTGTAAAGGGACATTATTGTACAAGAATTATAAAAAATTTATGAATATATATACACACACCTACCTCATGTTGGTTAAGTTCAATTCAAGTCTGATTTAAACTCAAATTTTCATACTTTTTTCCTCCCCTGAACTTTTTTCCTCCCTTGAGTATGAGAGGAAATGTTAGATATTGTGATCATAAAATCAAATCTATCGCATGCATTTTGTATTTCTCGATCCCTATTAGATGTAGGTCATCATGATCGAACCAGTTTTTTTTTTTTTTTTTCCTCGTTCTCTCTATTGCTATTCATTTATACTTTCTTTCACAACAAATACTAGCCAAACTACCAAAAATTTGATAATTGAATTCTAGTTGGACAACATGACGTTAATAAACCCTAGAGACCTTTTTTTTTTTCTTCCTCTGGACACAAGTCAAATAAAACTACACCTAGGAATAGTACCAAAAACTATGGGATTCCAATCAGTCTGGACGTGCTTTTCGCATGGTGCCGACCGGAGCAGTATTGTAGTCCATACTTTTCAAACCATATGTTTTGATTATCTTCGCTTTCTAAATATGATAATATATATATATATATATATATGTGTGTGTGTGTGTGTGTGTGTGTGTGTATTATTGTCGTGGGATGTTTTTTTTTCTTTGCATTGAAAATCGAAGGGATCGGCTACAGTGGTATGGAGTTTAGGTTCTTCATCATATCATTCATATCTCGCGAAGTCGCGATCACCATGCTTGACTGATGTGCTTCTATCGTTTTCAGGCCTACTTTGGAGCCCAATTAAGTCCGCAGCAGATGGCGACAACGCTAGCATTATTGTAAAATTTAGGAGTTTATTTAAATACTACTTAATTAAGATATGATGTATACATATACCTAATTAAACACATGAAAATAGTTATATATATATATATATATATATATATAGTCTACGTGATATTTCAGAAATATTTCTAAAGTGGGGCAAGTTTTTTCTGTGTACGATCATTGTCACATAAATTACAGATGGAATATCTATCATCATAATATATATATATAGAAATTCTCCTATGTGATTCAAAAGTGTGAATCAATTTTGTCGACTTATTTTTCAACCATAGATGTGGTGGGTCCCATAGTAAATATGTGGCCCCCATTTATATTGTGTTTAATTACAACCATTAGATATTGGTCTATAAAGTTGGTCCACAAAAGAGAATTCCAGTATATATATATATATAGGAATTCTCCTATAAGTACTCAAAGTAATGGCTTAAAATAAGTACAGCTTTTTGACCATTGATTTAAGTGACATGACTATGGTCAAAAAGCTGTACTTATTTTAAGTACTTACTTTGAGTACTAGGAGAATTCTTGTCTATATATATATATATAATTAAGTTATATAAGGTCGCTTTGCCGACCCACCTAATTAAGCCTTTTAACAGCTCCCATATATAACAATCATCACTGCATTAACATATACATAAAATTACGTTATTGATGCTTTATGAAATGCTTTTTAGGCTATAAATCCACATACAAATGAGGCGGAATTAACCCCTCTCTAAAAACTAAAACCTTTATTTCTAGGGCTGTTATTGATACGGTTACCGTCACCAAACACGGAATACCGTTACCATATCAATTCTTTCGGTAACTCAAAAAATGTTACCGTTACCGTAACCGGAAGAGTCGGTATACCGATCGATCGGTAATGGTAAGTCGGTAATTGGTAAATTTACCAATTCATAAAACCTATTTAAAAAAGAGAAGAAAAAAATGCATCAAGTAGCATTGTGCTTAATAGTCATTGTATGAGACTACAACACTTTCATCTTGCCTACAATACCAATAATAAAAATTATAGATTAATGAGAAAGATCATTGTGTTACATGTGAATAAGAGAAAAGACCTATCAACCGGAGAAAAAAAGAAAAGAGAATTCATATAACATTATTCCAACAATCTATAATGGAAAATTTTTCATTTCATTAATTTCTAATATTTTTAGTATCCGAAGTTTTTAAACTCCACAGCAGGAAAGCTAGAAGAAACAAGATAAATAAAAATAAAAGACCATAATGGAAAGGGAGAAGAAAAGCTGTAATCAATACCAACAAAGCATTTTGTTATGTAACAAACACTGCTTTAAAGTTAATGAAATTGCTACGAGTGATATATAAATGATAACCCTAAAAATAATCAATGGTCTAGATTAACTTAGATCAATCTAATGGTCATAATTAAATAAAATTAAAACTAAAAATAATATTAATATATAATTAATATATATGTCGGTAATCGGGAAATTTATCGGTTTTGAACTTTGCTTACCATTATCGTTACCGAAATCATCGGTAAATTTATCGTACCGAACAATTGGTAACGGTATACCAATCTTCTGCTATTTTCGGTAACCAATTCATCGGTAATGATATACCAATGAATAATTTACCATACCAATAACAGCCTTACTTATTTCTTCCTAGAATGAGGAGGACAGACTCTCTCGTAGCTTACATCACACTCTTTCCAATACAACCATCCCTAACACTAACTCCGTCGTGCCTCCCTCAATAGTCTCAACTTCTCCCATTTGCATCAACTACTTCTCTTCTTTTGACTTTCCGTCATACTGACTTGACCGTTGAAATTTCTTAGG